>NC_079200.1:3406272-3523772 GCF_029499605.1 Hyla sarda
TATCTATTTATCTATCTATCTCATATCTATATCATATCTATCTATCTCATATCTATCTATCTATCTATCTCATGTCTATCTATCTCATATCTATCTATCTCATATCTATCTATCTCATATCTATCTATCTCATATCTATCTATCTCATATCTATTTATCTATCTCATATCTATATCATATCTATCTAGCTCATATCTATCTATCTATCTCATATCTATCTATCTCATATCTATTTATCTATCTATCTCATATCTATCTCTCTATCTATCTCATCTATCTATCTCATATCTATCTATCTATCTCATATCTATCTATCTCATATCTGTCTATCTATCTATCTAATATTTATCTATCTATCTCATATCTATCTATCTCATATATATCTATCTCATATCTATCTATCTCATATCTATCTATCTATCTATCTCATATATATCTATCTCATATCTATCTATCTCATATCTATCTATCTCATATATATCTATCTCATATCTATCTATCTCATATCTATCTATCTCATATCTATCTATCTCATATCTATCTCATATCTATCTCATATCTATCTATCTATCTATCTCATATCTATCTATCTCATATCTATCTATCTCATATCTATCTCACATCTATCTATCTCATATCTATCTCATATCTATCTATCTCATATCTATCTATCTATCTCATATCCATCTATCTATCTCATATCTATCTATCTCATATCTATCTATTTACAAAATGTGTCTGATTAGAGTCAGAGACTAAATTTTTTTATTTTTTCTAAATCTTTTTCTATTTTCTGATCTTATTTCTTTATGTTTCCTGTACATTATTACGGGGCGGCCATCTTGCCTGAGATGTTTTTAACAGCATTTATAGATATATTTTACAGCAGGACACATGAAAATAGACATTAGACAGATGCTGTCACATAGAATAGGAAATGTATCAGGGTGTGCTCTGTGACCTTTGCCGAGGTCTTTCCAAAGGCAAGGGGAGGGTGAGCTGTAAGCATCATCTATTGTCTTATCTATCTACTGATGTCACCTCTCTCTATAATGCTGTACAGATCACTTTCCAGTATCACAGAAAATAACACTTCTATATATTCCTCACTAGGTCACTGTTCAGGAAGGGGCGTGTCCAAGGCAAACACTGAGCCCGCCCTCACTCACCATGCATTAACTTCCTCCCTGAGTCTGCTGTTCTGTGTCTCTTCATCCAATCACTACAGGCTGCTCTGTAACCCCTTCCTCTCTTGGTCTCTTTATCTAATTACTGCAGGCTGTTCTGTAACTCCTTCCTCTCTGTTTTCATGCCGCAGTCTGATAGGACAGGAGTGAGCACAGAGGAGTGTTAGTCCCGCCCTCATGTACTGGACTTTGTCCCTGCCTGTGCTGGATGGTATGGGGACCCCTAGTGGTCTTTTTTTATAAGCCATCATTTCTATAAAAAGGAAAGGAGATAAAAAAAATAAGTAGAGTTTATAAATAAATAAGTTTATGTTTGCACTAAAAAAACAAACAAAAATAAAATTATAGACATAACAATAATAATAAGAAGAAACAAAAAAAAATAGTGCGAAACCGACCATTTAACATGAGGAAACAGCTTACCGTATATACTCGAGTATAAGCCGACCCGAATATAAGCCGAGGCCCCTAATTTCACCCCAAAAACCCAGGAAAAGTTATTGACTCGACTATAACCCTAGGGTGGGAAATACATCATCCCCCCCTGTCATCATCCAGACCCCCATCATCCAGACCCCCATCATCATCACCCCCATCATCATCAACGCCTGTCATCATCCCACCCCCCCCCCCCCCCTTCATCATCACCGCCTGTCACCCAGCATGGCCAATGGCTGTGTAGTTTTGAAACATCTGGAGGTCCGCAGGTTGAAGACCACTGTGGCCTTTGTCATCATCCACCCCCCCCCCCCCCACTCCCTTTTGTTTTGTACTCACCTCCCCTCGGCGGGAAGTTAGGGTGAGCTGGTCCGGGCCATCTATGCTGCAGGGACCGTCCGGTGGGGAGGGTTAGTCGTTGCGGGCTGTACATTTTCACACACAGGGTCGTTGCGCATGAACGTCCCTGTGCGTCGTCGTCAAGGCAACGTCACTATTCCGAGGCCGGGCCCGAAGCGCGGAGAAGAGGCCCCCCCCCCCCCCCCCGGTGAAGATGGACATCCCGGAACGACTAACCTTCCCCACCGGACCAGCATAGATGACCCGGACCAGCTCACCCTAACTTCCCGCTGAGGGGAGGTGAGCACAAAACTATAGGGGGTGGGGGTGGATGATGACAAAGGCCGCAGTGGTCTTCAACCTGCGGACCTCCAGATGTTTCAAAACTACAACTCCCAGCATGCCCGGACAGCCATTGGCCATGCTGGGAGTTGTAGTTTTGAAACATCTGGAGGTCCGCAGGTTGAAGACCACTGAGTGCGGAGAGTTCACTCGAGTATAAGCCGAGGGGGGGGGGGGGGGGGGGGGGGGATGGGGGTGTTTTCAGCATGAAAAACCGTGCTGAAAAACTTGGCTTATACTCGAGTATATACGGTAGTAAAATCTCTCCTATGTGTATACAATGTATCCAGTGTTTATTATTATTATTTGGCCAAGAAACAAAGTTGCACTGGACACCAAATTCTTATATGTGCTGCACTGTAAGTCCAATACTTATTATTAAAACTTATTATAGTGGTAGAACCGTGAGCTGAGCGCAATCTTATCTAATATAAAGGTCATAGGTCACATGATCCGGTCGCCATCTTGGTTTTTGTGCCAATTTTTCACAATATTCCAAAATCTTCTTCTCTGGAACCTTTACAGCTACAGGTATATTATTTGCTGTATGTGGCGACGCGGTTGTCCAGAGTCAGATTTGGTCATTATGAGACTTTTGGTCACATGATGTGGCCGCCATATTGAATTGCACAATATTCTACAAACATCGTCTTCTCTAAAACCGTTTGTTAGAAGAACGCATAATTTGGCAGACATGTTCATGGTGACTTTCTGTACCAATGTTGTTAAAGCCGGTTCATTTGCATAATCAATATGGCCGCCGCACGCCAATAACATTTAGTTAGCATTAATATTAATGCGCAATTCTTTTTAAACGCGTGTAATATCTACACTGTTAATTAAAAACATATGTTTCTTTGCACAATGGTAAAGTTCTCTATTGTGCTTAAGATTTTTTTTTTTTTTACATAAAGGTCATAGGTCACATGAGCTGGCAGCCATCTTGTTTTAGGTGACAATGTTCAGTGCTTTATGCAAAGACATGTTTTTCTGAAACCAATAAAGATACAGATATACAAATAGCGGTGCACGGTTACACTGTGACCGCGACTCAAACAGGTTTGTTTGACGTCATTCAACCACATGGTTCGGCGGCCATATTGAATTATGTAAATATCAACAATTCTTCCTAATATTTCGATGGGGCTTTATGTAATATGTCTGTAATTGCCTCAATGTTACTTCAAAACGCATGAAATTTTACCCAAAGGTAAAGCCCTGTACTATGTATAATCTGTTGTAACATAAAGGTCATAGATCACATGGTCCGGCAGCCATATTGGTTTGTGTGGCACGTTTTTGCACACCTCTGCATTTCCAAAATCGCTAAAGATACAGATTTAAGAATTGTTACATTTGGTTACACTGTGACCAAAATGATCACTTGTTCAGCACAAGTCTATTGATCACATGGTTTAGCTGCCATGTTGAATTGCGCAATATTCTAAAAAACATCTTCTTCTCTAAAACCGTTTGTTAGAATAACGTATAATTTGGCAGACATGTTCATGGTGACCTCCTGTACCAAGGTTGCGAAAGCTGGTTCATTTGCATAATAAATATGGCCGCCGCTCGCCAATAACATTTATGTGGCATTAATAAGGATGTGCAGTTTTGTTATATGGTGTAATATGTAGACTCTTAATCTAAAAGTTATGTTTCTTTGCACAATATTAGATTACTCCCATTCTGTACCACAGTTGATTACCAGATTTGGCGGCCATATTGGATTGCACAATATTCTGCAAACATAATTTTCTTTAAAATTACTGGTCAAAACAATGCAAAAATTAGCGCATGTGCTTGTAATAACTTTCTGTACCACAATTGATCACCAAATTTGGCGGCCATATTGGATTGCACAATATTTTACATCGTAGTTTTCTCTGAAATTGATGGTCAGAACAATGTGAAAATTAGCACAAATGTTCGTCATCCCTTTCTGTACCACAATTGATCATCAGATTCGGCAGCCATATTGGATTGCGCAATATTCTGCAAACACAAATGTCCATGATCACCTTCTGCACCATAGGGGGGTGGGCGATCGTGCGCTGTACCCCGGCTCTGCAGCTTGGCCACCTGTATTGCTCCTTGCAGCTATATTTTATTAACTATTATTTATTAACAATTGTTGTTATTATTTTTATAATTTATATTAAATATATATGTATATATATATTTTTTTCTTGTTTATTATTTATTTTGTTGTTTTTTCTCTTTTGAAAATATTAATCTTTTACAATAAATTCACAAAGCGAGTCCACAGTCATTCAGAAACCCGTTGGGTGTGACGCGGCATGTGGCGCCTTCCAGCCAATCAGGGCAGGAAGCAGTATACAGTGCCCACGTTTGGCCTTATAAGAGGGTTCCGGGCACCATTCAGCTCGGGCAAAACCACAACACAAGAAGCGTCTTACAGATATTTCTGCATAAAAGGGCTTTGTCTGGGAGAAAATTCATGTTTACAAATTAAAGTAGCTCTCCGGGACTCATTGATGACCCTAATATCATCAAGATAATGGGACGAGCTGCAATACCAGGCCCAACCTGGACGTGATACTGTGTCTATGCGTTACTTATAGAGGCTCGATGCCTGGGCCACCATGTTATCTTCTCCTGTGTTTGGATTTGAGTACTTGTTAGAAGCACCTTTGTTTTTTTGCTGGAGAGAAGGATCCATGCCGGGTTTTAGTTGTATCTGTCCTGTTTGGTTGGTGTAGCCAGCACTTCATTTGGTTTGGTCTTTCCTGGCTTGTTCTTTCTTTACAAATGTTTTATCTGTCATATGATGTTCTTGCTTTTTTTTGTGAATTGTAGGAAAAACTTTCAAGCACTACAACACCTATCATTGGTGATCAGCCTCTTTGAATAAACAGGCTTTGATTCGCTGATGCCAAGTGTCAATGTGTCAATGTGAAGACACAATGTGTGAATATGGCCTCAGGGGAGCAGTATAACTACTATGTATATCCTCATCCCAAAGAGATAGCAGCAGCAGTATACAGATAGAACTGGAGGGGAGGTGTATAACTACTATGTCTATCCTGATCCCATAGAGATAGCAGCAGCAGTATACAGATAGAACTGGAGGGGAGGTGTATAACTACTATGTATATCCTGATCCCATAGAGATAGCAGCAGTATACAGATAGAGCTGGAGGGAAGGTATATAACTACTATGTATATCCTGATCCCAAAGAGATAGCAGCAACAGTATACAGATAGAGCTGGAGGGAAGGTGTATAACTACTATGTATATCCTGATTCCAAAGAGATAGCAGCAACAGTATACAGATAGAACTGGAGGGGATGTGTATAACTACTATATATCCTGATCCCAAAGAGAAAGTAGCAGCAGTATACAGATAGAGCTGGAAGGGAGGTGTATAACTACTATGTATATCCTGATCCCATAGAGATAGCAGCAGCAGTATACAGATAGAACTGGAGGGGAGGTGTATAACTACTATGTATATCCTGATCCCATAGAGATAGCAGCAGTATACAGATAGAGCTGGAAGGGAGGTGTATAACTACTATGTATATCCTGATCCCATAGAGATAGCAGCAGCAGTATACAGATAGAACTGGAGGGGAGGTGTATAACTACTATGTATATCCTGATCCCATAGAGATAGCAGCAGTATACAGATAGAGCTGGAGGGAAGGTGTATAACTACTATGTATATCCTGATCCAAAAGAGATAGCAGCAACAGTATACAGATAGAGCTGGAGGGAGGGTGTATAACTACTATGTATATCCTGATCCCAAAGAGATAGCAGCAGCAGAATACAGATAGAGCTGGAGGGGAGGTATATAACTACTATATATCCTGATCCCAAAAAGATAGCAGCAGCAGTATACAGATAGAGCTGGAGGGAAGGGGTATAACTACTATATATCCTGATCCCAAAGAGATAGCAGCAGCAGTATACAGATAGAGCTGGAGGGAAGGGGTATAACTACTATATATATCCTGATCTCATAGAGATAGCAGCAATATACAGATAGAACTGGAGGGAAGGGGTATAACTACTATATATATCCTGATCTCATAGAGATAGCTGTGGTGAGAGTGGGGGGAGGGCAGATGTTATTACCTTAGGGGCAGATGGCATTAACCTCTTGTATTCGTGATGCCAGGGCATAGTTAACCTCTGCACCACCTGAGGTATGGCCACTGAATCCTGGGCTAGGCATGGGGCAAATAAGTACTCCAATGCCAAGTTACGGAACAACGGCAGCTTTACTGAGGCAGCCAGATGGAACAGTCTTTACAGCTCAGTTAGGCCCAAGGAGATGACCAGTGACTTAGGAGACTTGTGGGCCTGCTAGGACTTGTAGTGGACTTGGCTGAATACTGTAGACCCATGCTGAATTTAGACAGACTTGGCGGACTTGACTAGGATTGACTAGACTTCTCCCCTTGTATAGCTTTGACATTCACCTGTGGGGCACTTGGTGATGGAAGCGTGGCTGCGTGGCTGCGTGGCTGCGTGGATCGGCCTTGGGTCTTTTCAGAACAACAGACAAAGACTGGAACTCAAGAGGCTCAAGAGACTGAACTAGCACTTCCCTTAACCTGTTGGGGACCATGAGCGTATGGATACACCCTAGTGTCCTGTTACTTAAGGACCAAGGGCATACCTTTAAGCCCATGGGAATTTCGGTCCTTGCTGCTAGCCGGACGGGGATCGGAACGGCAGGCATCCCATGCAAATGCCATGTCGGCGATCGCTGCAAATCCCCAATCAATTCAGATCGGCGATTCACAGCGATTCCGTGCTGATCGGGTCTCTGATGACCTTATAGCCAGGAAAATAGGAATAATGGAAGCTGTCAGAGACATCCCCGATCATCCTGAAGGGTAGGAGCGAGGTGGCAGGGCGACACCTCCTCCTATCCCCTGCGATTGGCCGATCAGGACTGAATTGCAAAAAATGCTCTGGACCTTAGGGTCAAAATGGGCTTTGTCCCTAAGGGGTTAAGGTCTTTTGGGGAGTCCTATAGGTCACCTCACAAGTCACCTGGTCACTCACACCTTCCCTGGTTACATGGCTTGGTAACAACATTTAAAGGCAAATGAACATTATAAAGACAATCAAATACATAACATAAGGCACTTAGTAACCATATGAGATATAAACAATAAGGGGGAAGAAAACAACAACAACACAGTCCTAAGGACTAAATAAGGAGTCCACCTGTATTGTACATCTGTTATAGAGGAAACAACACAGTCCTAAGGACTAAATAAGGAGTCCGCCTGTATTGTACATCTGTTATAGAGGAACAACACAGTCCTAAGGACTAAATAAGGAGTCCACCTGTATTGTACATCTGTTATAGGTTATAGAGGAAACAACACAGTCCTAAGGACTAAATAAGGAGTCCACCTGTATTGTACATCTGTTATAGAGGAAACAACACAGTCCTAAGGACTAAATAAGGAGTCCACCTGTATTGTACATCTGTTATAGAGGAAACAACACAGTCCTAAGGACTAAATAAGGAGTCCACCTGTATTGTACATCTGTTATAGAGGAAACAACACAGTCCTAAGGACTGAGTAAGGAGTCCACCTGTATTGTACATCTGTTATAGGTTATAGAGGAAACAACACAGTCCTAAGGACTGAGTAAGGAGTCCACCTGTATTGTACATCTGTTATAGAGGAAACAACACAGTCCTAAGGACTGAGTAAGGAGTCCACCTGTATTGTACATCTGTTATAGAGGAAACAACACAGTCCAAAGGACTAAATAAGGAGTCCACCTGTATTGTACATCTGTTATAGAGGAAACAACACAGTCCTAAGGACTGAGTAAGGAGTCCACCTGTATTGTACATCTGTTATAGAGGAAACAACACAGTCCAAAGGACTAAATAAGGAGTCCACCTGTATTGTACATCTGTTATAGAGGAAACAACACAGTCCTAAGGACTGAGTAAGGAGTCCACCTGTATTGTACATCTGTTATAGAGGAAACAACACAGTCCTAAGGACTAAATAAGGAGTCCACCTGTATTGTACATCTGTTATAGAGGAACAACACAGTCCTAAGGACTAAATAAGGAGTCCACCTGTATTGTACATCTGTTATAGAGGAAACAACACAGTCCTAAGGACTAAATAAGGAGTCCACCTGTATTGTACATCTGTTATAGGTTATAGAGGAAACAACACAGTCCTAAGGACTAAATAAGGAGTCCACCCGTAATGTGCATCTCAACTCAAAGATCCCAAGGACCAAAGATTCCAGTGAGTGGTGGACTTAACATCTGTTATAGAGGAAACAACACAGTCCTAAGGACTAAATAAGGAGTCCACCTGTATTGTACATCTGTTATAGAGGAAACAACACAGTCCTAAGGACTAAATAAGGAGTCCACCTGTATTGTACATCTGTTATAGAGGAAACAACACAGTCCTAAGGACTGAGTAAGGAGTCCACCTGTATTGTACATATGTTATAGAGGAAACAACACAGTCCTAAGGACTAAATAAGGAGTCCACCTGTATTGTACATCTGTTATAGAGGAAACAACACAGTCCTAAGGACTAAATAAGGAGTCCACCTGTGTTGTACATCTGTTATAGAGGAAACAACACAGTCCTAAGGACTAAATAAGGAGTCCACCTGTATTGTACATCTGTTATAGAGGAAACAACACAGTCCTAAGGACTAATTAAGGAGTCCACCTGTATTGTACATCTGTTATAGAGGAAACAACACAGTCCTAAGGACTAAATAAGGAGTCCACCTGTATTGTACATCTGTTATAGAGGAAACAACACAGTCCTAAGGACTGAGTAAGAAGTCCACCTGTATTGTACATCTGTTATAGAGGAAACAACACAGTCCTAAGGACTGAGTAAGGAGTCCACCTGTATTGTACATCTGTTATAGAGGAAACAACACAGTCCTAAGGACTGAGTAAGGAGTCCACCTATATTGTACATCTGTTATAGAGGAAACAACACAGTCCTAAGGACTAAATAAGGAGTCCACCTGTATTGTACATCTGTTATAGAGGAAACAACACAGTCCTAAGGACTAAATAAGGAGTCCACCTGTGTTGTACATCTGTTATAGAGGAAACAACACAGTCCTAAGGACTAAATAAGGAGTCCATCTGTATTGTACATCTAATATAGAGGAAACAACACAGTCCTAAGGACTAAATAAGGAGTCCACCTGTATTGTACATCTGTTATAGAGGAAACAACACAGTCCTAAGGACTAAATAAGGAGTCCATCTGTATTGTACATCTGTTATAGAGGAAACAACACAGTCCTAAGGAATAAATAAGGAGTCCACCTGTATTGTACATCTGTTATAGAGGAACAACACAGTCCTAAGGACTGAGTAAGAAGTCCACCTGTATTGTACATCTGTTATAGAGGAAACAACACAGTCCTAAGGACTGAGTAAGGAGTCCACCTGTATTGTACATCTGTTATAGAGGAAACAACACAGTCCTAAGGACTGAGTAAGGAGTCCACCTATATTGTACATCTGTTATAGAGGAAACAACACAGTCCTAAGGACTAAATAAGGAGTCCACCTGTATTGTACATCTGTTATAGAGGAAACAACACAGTCCTAAGGACTAAATAAGGAGTCCACCTGTGTTGTACATCTGTTATAGAGGAAACAACACAGTCCTAAGGACTAAATAAGGAGTCCATCTGTATTGTACATCTAATATAGAGGAAACAACACAGTCCTAAGGACTAAATAAGGAGTCCACCTGTATTGTACATCTGTTATAGAGGAACAACACAGTCCTAAGGACTGAGTAAGGAGTCCACCTGTATTGTACATCTGTTATAGGTTATAGAGGAAACAACACAGTCCTAAGGACTAAATAAGGAGTCCACCTGTATTGTACATCTGTTATAGAGGAAACAACACAGTCCTAAGGACTAAATAAGGAGTCCACCTGTATTGTACATCTGTTATAGAGGAAACAACACAGTCCTAAGGACTAAATAAGGAGTCCACCTGTATTGTACATCTGTTATAGAGGAAACAACACAGTCCTAAGGACTGAGTAAGGAGTCCACCTGTATTGTACATCTGTTATAGAGGAAACAACACAGTCCTAAGGACTAAATAAGGAGTCCACCTGTATTGTACATCTGTTATAGAGGAAACAACACAGTCCTAAGGAATAAATAAGGAGTCCACCTGTATTGTACATCTGTTATAGAGGAAACAACACAGTCCTAAGGACTGAGTAAGGAGTCCACCTATATTGTACATCTGTTATAGAGGAAACAACACAGTCCTAAGGACTAAATAAGGAGTCCACCTGTATTGTACATCTGTTATAGAGGAAACAACACAGTCCTAAGGACTAAATAAGGAGTCCACCTGTGTTGTACATCTGTTATAGAGGAAACAACACAGTCCTAAGGACTAAATAAGGAGTCCATCTGTATTGTACATCTAATATAGAGGAAACAACACAGTCCTAAGGACTAAATAAGGAGTCCACCTGTATTGTACATCTGTTATAGAGGAACAACACAGTCCTAAGGACTGAGTAAGGAGTCCACCTGTATTGTACATCTGTTATAGGTTATAGAGGAAACAACACAGTCCTAAGGACTAAATAAGGAGTCCACCTGTATTGTACATCTGTTATAGAGGAAACAACACAGTCCTAAGGACTAAATAAGGAGTCCACCTGTATTGTACATCTGTTATAGAGGAAACAACACAGTCCTAAGGACTAAATAAGGAGTCCACCTGTATTGTACATCTGTTATAGAGGAAACAACACAGTCCTAAGGACTGAGTAAGGAGTCCACCTGTATTGTACATCTGTTATAGAGGAAACAACACAGTCCTAAGGACTAAATAAGGAGTCCACCTGTATTGTACATCTGTTATAGAGGAAACAACACAGTCCTAAGGACTAAATAAGGAGTCCACCTGTGTTGTACATCTGTTATAGAGGAAACAACACAGTCCTAAGGACTGAGTAAGGAGTCCACCTATATTGTACATCTGTTATAGAGGAAACAACACAGTCCTAAGGACTAAATAAGGAGTCCACCTGTATTGTACATCTGTTATAGAGGAAACAACACAGTCCTAAGGACTAAATAAGGAGTCCACCTGTGTTGTACATCTGTTATAGAGGAAACAACACAGTCCTAAGGACTAAATAAGGAGTCCATCTGTATTGTACATCTAATATAGAGGAAACAACACAGTCCTAAGGACTAAATAAGGAGTCCACCTGTATTGTACATCTGTTATAGAGGAACAACACAGTCCTAAGGACTGAGTAAGGAGTCCACCTGTATTGTACATCTGTTATAGGTTATAGAGGAAACAACACAGTCCTAAGGACTAAATAAGGAGTCCACCTGTATTGTACATCTGTTATAGAGGAAACAACACAGTCCTAAGGACTAAA
Organism: Hyla sarda; assembly: GCF_029499605.1. Classification (NCBI taxonomy): domain Eukaryota; kingdom Metazoa; phylum Chordata; class Amphibia; order Anura; family Hylidae; genus Hyla; species Hyla sarda. The sequence continues at coordinate 3,418,020 of NC_079200.1, forward strand.
TAAGGAGTCCACCTGTATTGTACATCTGTTATAGAGGAAACAACACAGTCCTAAGGACTAAATAAGGAGTCCACCTGTATTGTACATCTGTTATAGAGGAAACAACACAGTCCTAAGGACTGAGTAAGGAGTCCACCTGTATTGTACATCTGTTATAGAGGAAACAACACAGTCCTAAGGACTAAATAAGGAGTCCACCTGTATTGTACATCTGTTATAGAGGAAACAACACAGTCCTAAGGACTAAATAAGGAGTCCACCTGTATTGTACATCTGTTATAGAGGAAACAACACAGTCCTAAGGACTAAATAAGGAGTCCACTTCTTATCCCTCACTATAGCTGAATAGAATGTCCCTTTTATTAAATCATAGATAGTAGTGAGGTGAAAGTGAATTAATCACCCAGCACTGATATATAAGTGTCCAGCGGGACTGTCTTTTTGATGACTTGTAGTACACCTACAGTGCTGGCGCTGTAATTAAAAACTCATCACAGAGCCACCCCTAACCGCCCGTGGACACTTATATATCAGTACATACAGTGCGGGGTGTTTAATTCACTTTCACCTCACTACTATCTATGATTTAATAAAAGGGACATTTTATTCAGCTATAGTGAGGGATAAGAAGTGGACTCCTTAGCGGGATGGACTTGCTGCGGCAGGTAACCCCCAGGTTGTTCCACCCGATAGCGACTCAACCCCGACTGACGGCTGAGATAGGCGCGGTACAAGGGATTAGGCAAGAGCAAGGTCGGACGTAGCAGAAGGTCGGGGCAGGCAACAAGGATCGTAGTCAGGGGCAACGGCAGGACGTCTGGAACACAGGCTAGGAACACACAAGGAAACGCTTTCACTGGCACAAGGGCAACAAGATCCAGCAATACAGGGAAGGGAAAGTGAGGTGATATAGACCAGTGCACAGGTGACGTTACTAATTTGGGCCAGGCGCCAATCAGCGGCGCACTGGCCCTTTAAATCGTAGAGAGCTGGCGCGCGCGCGCGACCTAGGGAGCTAGCTAGGGACACTAGCGCAGCGCTTCCGGTAAGCGGGTCTGACCGGGGCGCTGTGAGCAGGTAAACGCTGCGAGCGCTCCGGGGAGGAGCGGGGACCCGAAGCGTTCAGCGTAACAGTACCCCCCCCCCCCTTGGGTCTCCCCCTCTTTTAATAATTTTTTTTTTTTTTACCTCTGATTGTCTTAGACGCAAGAATTTCTTTAACAGAGAAGACATCGGAGGAGCCGGAGACAGGAGCTGAAGCGGTTAAGGATAAACGGTTTAAGGAGAAAAATATGAAAAGCGTTAGGAATACGGAGAGAAGGGGGAAGAAGGAGTTTGTAGGAGACAGGATTGATTTGACTCTTGATTTTAAAGGGTCCAAGATAACGTGGTCCTAGTTTATAACTGGGGACACGGAAGCGGATATACTTGGCGGAGAGCCACACTTTGTCTCCAGGAGCAAAGACAGGAGGAGTTCTTCTCTTTTTGTCGGCATGCTTCTTCATCCGGGATGAGGCCAGTAGAAGGGATTTTTGAGTCTCTTTCCAGATGGTGGAGAAGTCCCGGGTAACTTCATCAACAGCGGGCAAACCAGAGGGCATGGGAGTGGGGAGGGGGGAAGAGGGTGACGGCCGTACACCACAAAGAACGGGGATTTGGCGGAGGATTCAAAGTCCTTGAAATTGTACGAGAATTCAGCCCAGGGTAGAATATCAGCCCAATCGTCCTGACGGGAGGAAACAAAATGTCGCAAATAGTCACCAAGGATCTGATTAACTCTCTTTACTTGCCCATTGGATTGGGGATGATAGGAGGACGAGAAATTTAATTCGATTTTTAGTTGATTACAGAGAGCTCTCCAAAATGTCGATACAAATTGAACGCCTCTATCCGAGACGATATGCGTGGGAAGCCCGTGAAGACGAAAAATGAGCACAAAAAATTGTTTCGCCAACTGAGGCGCTGAAGGAAGGGCTGGAAGTGGAATAAAATGTGCCATCTTGGAGAAACGATCAACGACCACCCAAATGACTGTGTTGCCATGGGATAAAGGCAGGTCCGTTATAAAATCCATGGCAATCTGAGACCATGGTAGCTCAGGAACAGGAAAAGGGTGAAGGAGACCGGCAGGCTTCTGGCGAGGAGTCTTGTCCCAGGCACAGACTGTACAGGCCCGAACGAAATCAGCGACATCAGCTTCCAGGGTAGGCCACCAATATAAACGAGAGATGAGTTGGATGGACTTCTTGACGCCAGCATGGCCGGCGAGGTGCGAGGAGTGTCCCCACCTGAGGATCTTGAGGCGCTGACGTGGAGGGACGAAAGTCTTTCCAGGAGGTGTTTGTCTGATAAAAGCTGGAGAAGAGGAGATCAGACACTCAGGAGGAACAATGTGTTGCAGGGGGGCTTCCGATTCGGAAGCATCAGAGGAATGAGAAAGGGCGTCAGCCCTGATGTTTTTGTCAGCAGGGCGAAAAGGAATCTTGAAGTTAAAACGGGCAAAAAACAATGACCACTTTGCCTGGCGTGGGTTCAGCCGTTGGGCAGACTGGAGATACCAGAGATTCTTGTGATCCGTGTAGATGACAATCGGGTATTTGGAACCCTCCAGTAGATGCCTCCATTCTTCGAGAGCTAGTTTAATGGCCAGAAGTTCACGATCACCAATGGAGTAATTTTTTTCCGCCGGAGAGAAGGATTTAGAAAAGTAACCACAAGTAATGTTATGTCCAGTAGAGTCTTTTTGTTGGAGTACAGCTCCGGCTCCAACCGAGGAGGCGTCCACCTCCAACAAGAAGGGTTTTGATGGATCGGGTCAGGAGAGTACGGGAGCAGAAGCAAAGGCAGTTTTGAGACGATTGAATGCCACATCCGCTTGGTGAGGCCAGGGCTTAGGGTTGGCATTCTTCTTGGTTAGGGCCGCAATCGGAGCCACAATAGTGGAAAAATGCGGAATAAACTGTCGGTAGTAATTGGCAAACCCCAAGAAGCGTTGGATAGCTCGGAGTCCAGAGGGGCGTGGCCAATCTAAAACGGCTGACAGTTTGTCTGGGTCCATTTGAAGTCCCTGGCCAGAGACTAAATAACCTAGAAAGGGAAGAGATTGGCATTCAAAAAGACATTTCTCCATCTTGGCATATAATTGATTGTCACGGAGTCTCTGGAGCACTAGGCGGACATGGCGGCGGTGTTCTTCGAGGCTAGAAGAAAAAATCAAAATGTCGTCCAGGTAAATCACAACACAGGTATATAACAAGTCCCGAAATATTTCATTCACAAACTCCTGGAAGACAGCAGGGGCGTTGCAAAGCCCAAAGGGCATAACCAGATATTCAAAGTGTCCGTCTCTGGTGTTAAATGCGGTCTTCCATTCATCCCCTTTCCTGATGCGGATGAGATTATATGCGCCTCTTAAGTCCAATTTGGTGAAGATTGTTAGCGCCACGTAGGCGATCAAAGAGTTCTGAGATAAGAGGCAGGGGATAGCGTTTTTTTTATAGTGATCTTATTTAAACCGCGGTAATTGGTGCACGGCCGTAAGGAACCGTCTTTTTTAGAGACAAAGAAGAACCCTGCTCCGGCAGGGGAGGCGGACTTGCGGATGAATCCCCTCTTTAAATTTTCTTGGATGTAGTCCGACATGGCTTGAGTCTCAGGAGCAGACAGAGGATAGATCCTGCCCCGGGGTGGAGTAGTACCAGGAAGGAGATCAATAGGGCAGTCATAAGGCCTGTGAGGAGGCAAAGTCTCTGCTTGTTTTTTGCAAAAAACATCGGCATAGTCCTGATAGGCCTTGGGAAGACCTGGTATAGGAGGAGCCACAGGGGTTTGACTGACGTGGCTGGGAGCAGACGTGAGGCATTTTTTGTGGCAAGAAGGACCCCAGCTCTTGATCTCCCCGGTGGTCCAGTCAAGGGTAGGAGAATGACGTTGGAGCCAAGGCAAGCTGAGGAGAATTTCGGAAGTGCAGTTAGAGAGGACCAGAAATTAAATTTTTTCGTGATGGGGTCCAATGCACATTATCAGGGGTTCTGTGCGGTAACGCACAGTACAGTCCAATTTTTCTCCATTAACTGAAGCGAATATAGCGAGGTCTGGCGAGACTGGTCACTGGGATGTTGAACCTACTAACGAAAGAGGCCAAAATAAAATTTCCTGCAGAGCCTGAATCCAAGAAGGCCACAGCTGAGAAGGAGGAGTAAGCAGAAGAAGAAATCCGCACAGGCACAGTAAGACGTGGAGAAGCAGAGTTCACACCTAGAGCTGTCTCACCTTTGTGCGGAATCGGAGTGCGTCTTTCCTGACGTGGAGGTCGGATAGGACAATCCTTCAAGAAGTGTTCGGTACTGGCACAGTACAGGCAAAGGTTCTCCATGCGGCGGCGTGTCCTCCCTTGTGGTGTCAGGCGAGACCGGTCCACTTGCATAGCCTCCAAGGCAGAAGGTACAGGAACAGATTGCAGTGGACCAGAGAAGAGAGGAGCCAGGGAGAGAAATCGCCTAGTGCGAACAAAGTCCATATCCTGACGGAGCTCCTGGCGTCTTTTGGAAAAACGCATGTCAATGCGGGTGGCCAAATGGATAAGTTCATGCAGGTTGACAGGAATTTCTCGTGCGGCCAGCCCATCCTTGATGTTACTGGATAAGCCTTTTTTGAAGGTCACGCAGAGAGCCTCGTTATTCCAAGATAATTCAGAGGCGAGGGTACGAAATTGGATGGCGTATTCGCCCACAGAAGAATTTCCTTGGATAAGGTTCAGCAGGGCAGTTTCGGCAGAAGAGGCTCGGGCTGGTTCCTTGAAGACACTACGAACCTCAGCGAAGAAGGACTGAACAGTGGCAGTGACAGGATCGTTGCGGTCCCAGAGTGGTGTGGCCCATGACAAGGCCTTCCCAGACAGGAGACTAACCACGAAAGCCACCTTAGACCGTTCAGTGGGAAATTGGTCCGACATCATCTCCAAATGCAGGGAACATTGCGAGAGAAAACCACGGCATTGTTTAGAGTCCCCATCAAATTTGTCCGGCAGGGACAAGCGGAGGCTGGAAGCGGCCACTCGCTGCAGAGGAGGTGCAGGAGCTGGCGGAGGAGATGGTTGCTGTAGCTGTGGCAGAAGTGAGGGAAAGTGAGGTAATATAGACCAGTGCACAGGTAAAGTTACTAATTTGGGCCAGGCGCCAATCAGTGGCGCACTGGCCCTTTAAATCGCAGAGAGCCGGCACGCGCGCGCCCCAGGGAGCGGGGCCACGCGCGCCGGGACTGGACAAACGGGGAACAGGTCAGGTAAGCAGGCTGGGATGCAAACCGCGAACGGGCGCGTCCCGCATCGCGGGTCGCATCCCCGCTAGAGACACTAGCGCAGCGCTCCCGGTCACCGGGTCTGACCGGGGCGCTGCGAGCAGGTAAACGCTGTGAGCGCTCCGGGGAGGAGCGGGGACCCTTAGTGCTCGGCGTAACATATATATATATATATATATATATATATATACACAATACAGTACAATCTGCAGGTATCATGTTATAGAGCAGGAGGAGCTGAGCAGATGATATATATATTACAGTACAATCTGCAGGTACTATATATGATATATTATTATATTAGGACTCTGGCTATATACAGTAATATAGTAGATGTTATAAATGATATTTATAGATATTTATGGTCCTGACAGAACTGGGGGGGGGGGTGGGGGGGGGTGTGGGTTAATACTTTTGGTTTAGGAGCATGAAATGGCATTTAGGTATCATCAAGCTGATCAATATCCCACAATGCACTGATGTAAGAACCTCGTGTCTGACAAATATCTCTATAATTGATTCTGTTCTGTTCATTGTCCACATAATAGAAGTCATCAAGCCTGTACAGGACATAATAGAAATTATACTTGAAGACTTTGTATGGGCTCGATCTTATGTATAATGGCAGGAAATGTGCGGCAGGGAGGAGGGGGGTGAGAACTTTGGTTTGTGCGCACACTAGAAAAATCCTCACAGTGTAAACCTTGTAGTGTTTGTCTCACAGACGATTAATGGGGAATAAATACAGGACAATCTCATGTCTATAAAGAAACAATAAAAAGAAGGATTTCATTGTTTTCAAAGCCACTAATTCATAATACTGCTGTCTGTCTGATGTGGCAGAGGGGCTTTTGGGTTGTCAGGGATCAGGTGGGTCTGGGTGCAACCACTACCTTTTACAGCGCCCAATAACTACTTCTGTTATGTAGGGCAGGGACAAGTGCAGTCCTGCTCTTACCTAGAACCTCTTTCCCTGCCTACATGCACATCCACAGTATACAGCAGATCCAAAACTGGGCGCTGGTCCCTCCGCTGGACTAAAGTGCAGGGGTGACATTAGCCAAAACAATAAACAGTACTGTATGGAGGTCGGAGAAACAGGTCAGGATACAAAGGGTTAACAATCTACAACAAAAAGACAGGGAGACAGAATAATATATAATGGCAAGAATGGCAAGTAGCAACAAACAGATATCAAGAAGATTAATAACGCCAGGTATATAGACAACCGACCGCTTCAAAACCAAAGTAATACAGCAGGTATGAGAATAAAGACAAACAGGTTACCAGGAAGATATAGAGGCAGGTTTATCGAGAATGAAGGTGAGTGAACAGTTAACTGAAGTTAGGACACTTTACAGATCAGGATACACAGGTTCTGGACCACACAAGACTAAACACAGAAACAACACCAAGCATAGGAGCAAAGCATGAGAAGCAATGGATCAGGACCTTTACCGTGGTGGAGCACAAAATACACAAACAAGTCTTAATACAAGTCAGGATACAGGTTCAGGTTAAAAAAAGACAGAAAAGAGAACACACCAGGTATAGGGACGAAGCAAGGGAAGCAATGGATCAGGACCTATACCGTGGTGGAGCACAAAACACAAAAACAAGTTTTAATACAAGTCACGATACAGCTTCAGGTTAAAAAAATACAGAAAAGAGAACACACCAGGTATGGGGGCAAAGCAACGGAAGCAATGGATCAGGACCTATACCACGGCAGAGCACAAAACACACAAACAATTCTTAATACAAGTCAGGATACAGGTTCAGGTTCGAACAAGACAGAACAGAGATCACACCAGGTATAGGGGCAAAGCAGGAGAAGCAATGGATCAGGACCTATGCCGTGGTGGAGCACAAAACACACAAACAGGTCTTAATTCAACTCAAGATACAATTTCAGGTTCAAACAAGAAAGAACAGAGAACACACCGGGTTGGGGACAAAGCAAGAGAAGCAATAGATCAGGAGCCATATCTTGGTGGAGCACAAAACACAAAAAGGTCTAATTAAATGTCAGGATACAGGTTCAGGATACAGATACAAACTAGACAGGATAAAACCAACCATAAGTACAGACAAATTACAAGACAAAATGGACTAGGCTAAAAACTAAACAAATGGGTCAGAACTGCAAAGCCATGGCTAAATCAAATAAATAAGTCCGAACTGAAACCAACAGGACTAAAACCATAACAACGCTTAAAATCAAAAGCGCAGCCAGAAGGCTGAGGAGGAATTAAATACACAGACCCCCCCCCCCCCCCCGCCCCCGTTGCTGACTGTCCTCGGCCTGCCACCCTAAATCACCAGAGCACAACATGGAATGGCTCGCCGGGTGCGATTGCCACCAATCCTTTGCTTATATTTGTAGTTACAGCACTTTGTACTATAAAATGGGCCCCTTAACTATGAGAGAATTAACCATAAGGTTCAAAGCCCCTAGCGCCAATCTTTGCCATGTGGGAGGGGCTTGAATGGTATAAAATCCAGTGATCTCCACTTGACTTTGCCTTAGATCCAATGAAAGCCAGAGATTGGTCTAGTGACCAAATGGGCAACACCATGAAGAGACCTTTTTGCAGGAGCCTTACATTGGTTCTAGTCAAGGGATTATGGTGAAGGGAGGCATAATGTACATTAGTTGGACCCCTCTATTCTTCATTCCAGATACATTAACCCCTTCAGGGTTTTTCCGTTTTGTACACTTTAGTTTTTTCCCTCATGTTTTTAAAAATCATAACGTTTTCAGTTTTCCGCCTACAGACTCACATGAGGGCTTGTTTTATGCGCTACCAATTTTACTTTGTAATGACATCAGTCATTTTACCAAAAAAATCTACAGCGAAAAAAAAATATATATATTTGTGGGACAAAATTGAAAAACAAAACAATAAAACCACCGCAATTTTGTAAAATTTTGGGGCTTCCGTTTCTACGCAGTGCCCTATTCGGTAAAAATTACACCTTATATTTATCCTCTAGGTCCATATGATTAAAATGATACCCAACTTATATAGGTTTGATTTTGTTTTACTACTGTTAAAAAATTATAACTTTTTGCACAAAAATTTGTACGTTTAAAAATGTCATATTCGGACCCCTGTTACTTTTTTATTTTTCTGTATACGGGGCTATATGAGGGCTAATGTTTTATGCCGTGATCTGAAGTTTTTATCGGTTCTATTTTGTTTTATTGAGACTTTTTGATCTAATTTTTTTTAGGGTATACAAAGTGACCAAAAATACGCAATTTTGGACTTTGGCATTTTTTGACGTGAACGCCATTGACCTTGCGGTTTACCGTATTTTTCGCCGTATAAGACGCACTTAAACTGGGTGGAAAAAGTTGGTGCGTCTTATACGGTGAATACGCCCCTATAGGACGAAAAATACGGTAATTAACATATTATTTTTTTAGTTCAGACATTTACGCACGCATAGCATTGATCAGTGTTATCGGCGCTCTGCTGCTTCAGCCTGGATCTCAGGCATAGAGCAATAGATCACCGATCAGACACCGAGGAGGAAGGTAGGGACCCTCCTCGCGTCCTCTCAGCTGATTGGGACGGCTCAACTGAGCTGCCGGGAAGCATTTTCTTTAATTTTCGGCGCAGCAATCAACTTTGATCTAAGGGGTTATTACCGGACATCAACGCGATTGTTGATGTCCGGTATTAGCCACGAGTTCCGGCCGTTGATAGCGCCGGGACCCACCCGCTATGACGCAAGGTCAGCGCGTGATCCTGCATCATATCTGGGGAGCAGGCGCCGGGCGTACAGATACGCCCTGTATCCTTAAGAGGTTAAAGGGGTACTCCACTGCCCCAGCGTGCACCGCATTTTGTTCCAAACGCTGGGTGTGGGCTGCGGGGTCATGACGTCCTGGCAATGCCACTTGTGACATCACGTCACACCCCCTCAATGCAAGTCTATGGGAGGGGCATGGCAGCCACCATGCCCCTCCCATAGACTTGCATTGACGAGGCATGGCTTGACATCACAATGGGCGTGGCCAGGACATCATGACCCGGCAGCCGACACCCAGCGTTCAGAACAAAATGCTGTGAATGCTGGGTCAGTGGAGTACCCCTTTAACCGCTTGGTGATGGGACCAGTGGTACGACAATTTCTCTACACTGTTTTTTAACCCTGCAACTCCAGGCCGCATGTCGCTCGAGCTACCGTGAGCAGCCAGTGGGACCTAAATGTGCTGCCATGGCCACCAGCGTCTCCGGACTAGTCACCCATCGGGCCCGTATGGGTCCTCATTGCTCAGTAATTGCTAAGGGAGGTGCCAGAAGCAGATAATGATGATGTGCGCGCCAAAGTGCATTCAGCGTGGCAGAAGATTCATCAGTGTGGAGAATAGATTGAGAATAGGTTCATGTATGATCAGGCCTGGTCCAGGTGAAAGGTCACAGAGACCCGAGCTCCAATAGTGTTCTATGGAAGGACATGAAGGATTCCAGAGAAAGGAGCAACATCTAAAATGTACAATGTATCCACAATATTTGCAATAATTATATTGGATGTAATTAAAATATGATTTATGATTTATACACAAAATAAAAAAAAACTCTAGTAGTATGAATGAGAAAAAAAAACATGAATACATAAAATATGTGAAAGCTTAAATTTTTCTAAATTACCAATAACCATATCTAGTGAAATAAAGAAATTTGTCTTGCAGAACAAAAATTCAACCCTGAAAATACAGTAAATGAATGCATTGTACTATATTGTATATATCATCTGCTCAGCTCCTCCTGCTCTATAACATGATACCTGCAGATTGTACTGTATTGTATATATCATCTGCTCAGCTCCTCCTGCTCTATAACATGATACCTGCAGATTGTACTGTATTGTATATATCATCTGCTCAGCTCCTCCTGCTCTATAACATGTTACCTGCGGATTGTACTGTATTGTATATATCATCTGCTCAGCTCCTCCTGCTCTATAACATGTTACCTGCGGATTGTACTGTATTGTATATATCATCTGCTCAGCTCCTCCTGCTCTATAACATGTTACCTGCAGATTGTACTATATTGTATATATCATCTGCTCAGCTCCTCCTGCTCTATAACATGTTACCTGCGGATTGTACTATATTGTATATATCATCTGCTCAGCTCCTTCTGCTCTATAACATGTTACCTGCAGATTGTACTGTATTGTATATATCATCTGCTCAGCTCCTCCTGCTCTATAACATGTTACCTGCAGATTGTACTGTATTGTATATATCATCTGCTCAGCTCCTCCTGCTCTATAACATGATACCTGCAGATTGTACTATATTGTATATATCATCTGCTCAGCTCCTCCTGCTCTATAACATGTTACCTGCAGATTGTACTTTATTGTATATATCATCTGCTCAGCTCCTCCTGCTCTATAACATGTTACCTGCAGATTGTACTGTATTGTATATATCATCCGCTCAGCTCCTCCTGCTCTATAACATGATACCTGCAGATTGTACTGTATTGTATATATCATCTGCTCGGCTCCTCCTGTTCTATAACATGATACCTGCAGATTGTACTGTATTGTATATATCATCTGCTCAGCTCCTCCTGCTCTATAACATGTTACCTGCGGATTGTACTGTATTGTATATATCATCTGCTCAGCTCCTCCTGCTCTATAACATGTTACCTGCGGATTGTACTGTATTGTATATATCATCTGCTCAGCTCCTCCTGCTCTATAACATGTTACCTGCAGATTGTACTATATTGTATATATCATCTGCTCAGCTCCTCCTGCTCTATAACATGTTACCTGCAGATTGTACTGTATTGTATATATCATCCGCTCAGCTCCTCCTGCTCTATAACATGATACCTGCAGATTGTACTATATTGTATATATCATCTGCTCAGCTCCTCCTGCTCTATAACATGATACCTGCAGATTGTACTATATTGTATATATCATCTGCTCAGCTCCTCCTGCTCTATAACATGTTACCTGCAGATTGTACTGTATTGTATATATCATCTGCTCAGCTCCTCCTGCTCTATAACATGTTACCTGCAGATTGTACTGTATTGTATATATCATCCGCTCAGCTCCTCCTGCTCTATAACATGATACCTGCAGATTGTACTGTATTGTATATATCATCTGCTCGGCTCCTCCTGTTCTATAACATGATACCTGCAGATTGTACTGTATTGTATATATCATCTGCTCAGCTCCTCCTGCTCTATAACATGTTACCTGCGGATTGTACTGTATTGTATATATCATCTGCTCAGCTCCTCCTGCTCTATAACATGTTACCTGCGGATTGTACTGTATTGTATATATCATCTGCTCAGCTCCTCCTGCTCTATAACATGTTACCTGCAGATTGTACTATATTGTATATATCATCTGCTCAGCTCCTCCTGCTCTATAACATGTTACCTGCAGATTGTACTGTGTTGTACATATATCATCTGCTCAGCTCCTCCTGCTCTATATCATGTTACCTGCAGATTGTACTGTATTGTATATATCATCTGCTCAGCTCCTCCTGCTCTATAACATGTTACCTGCAGATTGTACTATATTGTATATATCATCTGCTCAGCTCCTCCTGCTCTATAACATGTTACCTGCGGATTGTACTGTATTGTATATATCATCTGCTCAGCTCCTCCTGCTCTATAACATGTTACCTGCGGATTGTACTGTATTGTATATATCATCTGCTCAGCTCCTCCTGCTCTATAACATGTTACCTGCAGATTGTACTATATTGTATATATCATCTGCTCAGCTCCTCCTGCTCTATAACATGTTACCTGCAGATTGTACTATATTGTATATATCATCTGCTCAGCTCCTCCTGCTCTATAACATGATACCTGCAGATTGTACTGTATTGTATATATCATCTGCTCAGCTCCTCCTGCTCTATAACATGATACCTGCAGATTGTACTGTATTGTATATATCATCTGCTCAGCTCCTCCTGCTCTATAACATGTTACCTGCGGATTGTACTGTATTGTATATATCATCTGCTCAGCTCCTCCTGCTCTATAACATGTTACCTGCGGATTGTACTGTATTGTATATATCATCTGCTCAGCTCCTCCTGCTCTATAACATGTTACCTGCAGATTGTACTATATTGTATATATCATCTGCTCAGCTCCTCCTGCTCTATAACATGTTACCTGCGGATTGTACTATATTGTATATATCATCTGCTCAGCTCCTTCTGCTCTATAACATGTTACCTGCAGATTGTACTGTATTGTATATATCATCTGCTCAGCTCCTCCTGCTCTATAACATGATACCTGCAGATTGTACTATATTGTATATATCATCTGCTCAGCTCCTCCTGCTCTATAACATGTTACCTGCAGATTGTACTGTATTGTATATATCATCTGCTCAGCTCCTCCTGCTCTATAACATGTTACCTGCAGATTGTACTGTATTGTATATATCATCCGCTCAGCTCCTCCTGCTCTATAACATGATACCTGCAGATTGTACTGTATTGTATATATCATCTGCTCGGCTCCTCCTGTTCTATAACATGATACCTGCAGATTGTACTGTATTGTATATATCATCTGCTCAGCTCCTCCTGCTCTATAACATGTTACCTGCGGATTGTACTGTATTGTATATATCATCTGCTCAGCTCCTCCTGCTCTATAACATGTTACCTGCGGATTGTACTGTATTGTATATATCATCTGCTCAGCTCCTCCTGCTCTATAACATGTTACCTGCAGATTGTACTATATTGTATATATCATCTGCTCAGCTCCTCCTGCTCTATAACATGTTACCTGCAGATTGTACTGTATTGTATATATCATCCGCTCAGCTCCTCCTGCTCTATAACATGATACCTGCAGATTGTACTATATTGTATATATCATCTGCTCAGCTCCTCCTGCTCTATAACATGATACCTGCAGATTGTACTATATTGTATATATCATCTGCTCAGCTCCTCCTGCTCTATAACATGTTACCTGCAGATTGTACTGTATTGTATATATCATCTGCTCAGCTCCTCCTGCTCTATAACATGATACCTGCAGATTGTACTATATTGTATATATCATCTGCTCAGCTCCTCCTGCTCTATAACATGTTACCTGCAGATTGTACTTTATTGTATATATCATCTGCTCAGCTCCTCCTGCTCTATAACATGTTACCTGCAGATTGTACTGTATTGTATATATCATCCGCTCAGCTCCTCCTGCTCTATAACATGATACCTGCAGATTGTACTGTATTGTATATATCATCTGCTCGGCTCCTCCTGTTCTATAACATGATACCTGCAGATTGTACTGTATTGTATATATCATCTGCTCAGCTCCTCCTGCTCTATAACATGTTACCTGCGGATTGTACTGTATTGTATATATCATCTGCTCAGCTCCTCCTGCTCTATAACATGTTACCTGCGGATTGTACTGTATTGTATATATCATCTGCTCAGCTCCTCCTGCTCTATAACATGTTACCTGCAGATTGTACTATATTGTATATATCATCTGCTCAGCTCCTCCTGCTCTATAACATGTTACCTGCAGATTGTACTGTATTGTATATATCATCCGCTCAGCTCCTCCTGCTCTATAACATGATACCTGCAGATTGTACTATATTGTATATATCATCTGCTCAGCTCCTCCTGCTCTATAACATGATACCTGCAGATTGTACTATATTGTATATATCATCTGCTCAGCTCCTCCTGCTCTATAACATGTTACCTGCAGATTGTACTGTATTGTATATATCATCTGCTCAGCTCCTCCTGCTCTATAACATGTTACCTGCAGATTGTACTGTATTGTATATATCATCCGCTCAGCTCCTCCTGCTCTATAACATGATACCTGCAGATTGTACTGTATTGTATATATCATCTGCTCGGCTCCTCCTGTTCTATAACATGATACCTGCAGATTGTACTGTATTGTATATATCATCTGCTCAGCTCCTCCTGCTCTATAACATGTTACCTGCGGATTGTACTGTATTGTATATATCATCTGCTCAGCTCCTCCTGCTCTATAACATGTTACCTGCGGATTGTACTGTATTGTATATATCATCTGCTCAGCTCCTCCTGCTCTATAACATGTTACCTGCAGATTGTACTATATTGTATATATCATCTGCTCAGCTCCTCCTGCTCTATAACATGTTACCTGCAGATTGTACTGTGTTGTACATATATCATCTGCTCAGCTCCTCCTGCTCTATATCATGTTACCTGCAGATTGTACTGTATTGTATATATCATCTGCTCAGCTCCTCCTGCTCTATAACATGTTACCTGCAGATTGTACTATATTGTATATATCATCTGCTCAGCTCCTCCTGCTCTATAACATGTTACCTGCGGATTGTACTGTATTGTATATATCATCTGCTCAGCTCCTCCTGCTCTATAACATGTTACCTGCGGATTGTACTGTATTGTATATATCATCTGCTCAGCTCCTCCTGCTCTATAACATGATACCTGCAGATTGTACTATATTGTATATATCATCTGCTCAGCTCCTCCTGCTCTATAACATGTTACCTGCAGATTGTACTGTATTGTATATATCATCTGCTCAGCTCCTCCTGCTCTATAACATGTTACCTGCAGATTGTACTGTATTGTATATATCATCCGCTCAGCTCCTCCTGCTCTATAACATGATACCTGCAGATTGTACTGTATTGTATATATCATCTGCTCGGCTCCTCCTGTTCTATAACATGATACCTGCAGATTGTACTGTATTGTATATATCATCTGCTCAGCTCCTCCTGCTCTATAACATGTTACCTGCGGATTGTACTGTATTGTATATATCATCTGCTCAGCTCCTCCTGCTCTATAACATGTTACCTGCGGATTGTACTGTATTGTATATATCATCTGCTCAGCTCCTCCTGCTCTATAACATGTTACCTGCAGATTGTACTATATTGTATATATCATCTGCTCAGCTCCTCCTGCTCTATAACATGTTACCTGCAGATTGTACTGTATTGTATATATCATCCGCTCAGCTCCTCCTGCTCTATAACATGATACCTGCAGATTGTACTATATTGTATATATCATCTGCTCAGCTCCTCCTGCTCTATAACATGATACCTGCAGATTGTACTATATTGTATATATCATCTGCTCAGCTCCTCCTGCTCTATAACATGTTACCTGCAGATTGTACTGTATTGTATATATCATCTGCTCAGCTCCTCCTGCTCTATAACATGTTACCTGCAGATTGTACTGTATTGTATATATCATCCGCTCAGCTCCTCCTGCTCTATAACATGATACCTGCAGATTGTACTGTATTGTATATATCATCTGCTCGGCTCCTCCTGTTCTATAACATGATACCTGCAGATTGTACTGTATTGTATATATCATCTGCTCAGCTCCTCCTGCTCTATAACATGTTACCTGCGGATTGTACTGTATTGTATATATCATCTGCTCAGCTCCTCCTGCTCTATAACATGTTACCTGCGGATTGTACTGTATTGTATATATCATCTGCTCAGCTCCTCCTGCTCTATAACATGTTACCTGCAGATTGTACTATATTGTATATATCATCTGCTCAGCTCCTCCTGCTCTATAACATGTTACCTGCAGATTGTACTGTGTTGTACATATATCATCTGCTCAGCTCCTCCTGCTCTATATCATGTTACCTGCAGATTGTACTGTATTGTATATATCATCTGCTCAGCTCCTCCTGCTCTATAACATGTTACCTGCAGATTGTACTATATTGTATATATCATCTGCTCAGCTCCTCCTGCTCTATAACATGTTACCTGCGGATTGTACTGTATTGTATATATCATCTGCTCAGCTCCTCCTGCTCTATAACATGTTACCTGCGGATTGTACTGTATTGTATATATCATCTGCTCAGCTCCTCCTGCTCTATAACATGTTACCTGCAGATTGTACTATATTGTATATATCATCTGCTCAGCTCCTCCTGCTCTATAACATGTTACCTGCGGATTGTACTATATTGTATATATCATCTGCTCAGCTCCTTCTGCTCTATAACATGTTACCTGCAGATTGTACTGTATTGTATATATCATCTGCTCAGCTCCTCCTGCTCTATAACATGTTACCTGCAGATTGTACTGTATTGTATATATCATCTGCTCAGCTCCTCCTGCTCTATAACATGTTACCTGCAGATTGTACTGTATTGTATATATCATCCGCTCAGCTCCTCCTGCTCTATAACATGATACCTGCAGATTGTACTGTATTGTATATATCATCTGCTCGGCTCCTCCTGTTCTATAACATGATACCTGCAGATTGTACTGTATTGTATATATCATCTGCTCAGCTCCTCCTGCTCTATAACATGTTACCTGCGGATTGTACTGTATTGTATATATCATCTGCTCAGCTCCTCCTGCTCTATAACATGTTACCTGCGGATTGTACTGTATTGTATATATCATCTGCTCAGCTCCTCCTGCTCTATAACATGTTACCTGCAGATTGTACTATATTGTATATATCATCTGCTCAGCTCCTCCTGCTCTATAACATGTTACCTGCAGATTGTACTGTGTTGTATATATATCATCTGCTCAGCTCCTCCTGCTCTATATCATGTTACCTGCAGATTGTACTGTATTGTATATATCATCTGCTCAGCTCCTCCTGCTCTATAACATGTTACCTGCAGATTGTACTATATTGTATATATCATCTGCTCAGCTCCTCCTGCTCTATAACATGTTACCTGCGGATTGTACTGTATTGTATATATCATCTGCTCAGCTCCTCCTGCTCTATAACATGTTACCTGCGGATTGTACTGTATTGTATATATCATCTGCTCAGCTCCTCCTGCTCTATAACATGTTACCTGCAGATTGTACTATATTGTATATATCATCTGCTCAGCTCCTCCTGCTCTATAACATGTTACCTGCGGATTGTACTATATTGTATATATCATCTGCTCAGCTCCTTCTGCTCTATAACATGTTACCTGCAGATTGTACTGTGTTGTATATATATCATCTGCTCAGCTCCTCCTGCTCTATATCATGTTACCTGCAGATTGTACTGTATTGTATATATCATCTGCTCAGCTCCTCCTGCTCTATAACATGTTACCTGCAGATTGTACTGTATTGTATATATCATCTGCTCAGCTCCTCCTGCTCTATAACATGTTACCTGCAGATTGTACTGTATTGTATATATCATCTGCTCAGCTCTTCCTGCTCTATATCATGTTAACTGCAGATTGTACTGTATTGTATATATCATCTGCTCAGCTCCTCCTGCTCTATATCATGTTACCTGCAGATTGGACTGTATTGTATATATCATCTGCTCAGCTCCTCCTGCTCTATATCATGTTACCTGCAGATTGTACTGTATTGTATATATCATCTGCTCAGCTCCTCCTGCTCTATATCATGATACCTGCAGATTGTACTGTATTGTATATATCATCTGCTCAGCTCCTCCTGCTCTATAACATGTTACCTGCAGATTGTACTATATTGTATATATCATCTGCTCAGCTCCTCCTGCTCTATAACATGATACCTGCATATTGTACTATATTGTATATATCATCTGCTCAGCTCCTCCTGCTCAATAACATGATACCTGCAGATTGTACTGTATTGTATACCGTATATCATCTGCTCAGCTCCTCCTGCTCTATAACATGATACCTGCATATTGTACTGTATTGTATATATCATCTGCTCAGCTCCTCCTGCTCTATAACATGTTACCTGTAGATTGTACTATATTGTATATATCATCTGCTCAGCTCCTCCTGCTCTATAACATGATACCTGCAGATTGTACTGTATTGTATGTATCATCTGCTCAGCTTCTACTGCTCTATAACATGTTACCTGCAGATTGTACTGTATTGTATATATATCATCTGCTCAGCTCCTCCTGCTCTATAACATGATACCTGCAGATTGTACTGTATTGTGTATATATATGATCTGCTCAGCTCCTCCTGCTCTATAACATGTTACCTACAGATTGTACTATATTGTATATATCATCTGCTTAGCTCTTCCTGCTCTATAACATGTTACCTACAGATTGTATTGTATTGTATATATATCATCTGCTCAGCTCCTCCTGCTCTATAACATGATACCTACAGATTGTACTGTATTGTATATATTATCTGCTCAGCTCCTCCTGCTCTATAACATGTTACCTGCAGATTGTACTGTATTGTATATATCATCTGCTCAGCTCCTCCTGCTCTATAACATGATACCTGCAGATTGTACTGTATTGTATACCGTATATCATCTGCTCAGCTCCTCCTGCTCTATAACATGATACCTGCATATTGTACTGTATTGTATACATATCATCTGCTCAGCTCCTTCTGCTCTATAACATGTTACCTGCAGATTGTACTATATTGTATATATCATCTGCTCAGCTCCTCCTGCTCTATAACATGATACCTGCAGATTGTACTGTATTGTATACCGTATATCATCTGCTCAGCTCCTCCTGCTCTATAACATGATACCTGCATATTGTACTGTATTGTATATATCATCTGCTCAGCTCCTCCTGCTCTATAACACGTTACCTGCAGATTGTATTGTATTGTATATATATCATCTGCTCAGCTCCTCCTGCTCTATAACATGTTACCTACAGATTGTACTATATTGTATATATCATCTGCTCAGCTTCTCCTGCTCTATAACATGATACCTGCAGATTGTACTATATTGTATATATCATCTGCTCAGCTCCTCCTGCTCTATAACATGTTACCTACAGATTGTACTGTATTGTATATATCATCTGCTCAGCTCCTCCTGCTCTATAACATGATACCTGCAGATTGTACTGTATTGGATATATCATCTGCTCAGCTCCTCCTGCTCTATAACATGTTACCTGCAGATTGTACTGTATTGTATATATCATCTGCTCAGCTCCTCCTGCTCTATAACATGTTACCTACAGATTGTACTGTATTGTATATATCATCTGCTCAGCTCCTCCTGCTCTATAACATGATACCTGCAGATTGTACTGTATTGTATATATCATCTGCTCAGCTCCTCCTGCTCTATAACATGATACCTGCAGATTGTACTGTATTGTATATATCATCTGCTCAGCTCCTCCTGCTCTATAACATGTTACCTGCAGATTGTACTGTATTGTATATATATCATCTGCTCAGCTCCTCCTGCTCTACAACCTGATACCTGCAGATTATACTGTTTTGTATATATATCATCTTCTCAGCTCCTCCTGCTCTATAACATGATACCTGCAGATTGTACTGTATTGTATATATCATCTGCTCAGCTCCTCCTGCTCTATAACATGATACCTGCAGATTGTACTGTATTGTATATGTATATATATCATCTGCTCAGCTCCTCCTGCTCTATAACATGCTACCTGCAGATTGTACTATATTGTATATATCATCTGCTCAGCTCCTCCTGCTCTATAACATGTTACCTACAGATTGTACTGTATTGTATATATCATCTGCTCAGCTCCTCCTGCTCTATAACATGATACCTGCAGATTGTACTGTATTGTATATGTATATATATCATCTGCTCAGCTCCTCCTGCTCTATAACATGCTACCTGCAGATTGTACTATATTGTATATATCATCTGCTCAGCTCCTCCTGCTCTATAACATGTTACCTACAGATTGTACTGTATTGTATATATCATCTGCTCAGCTCCTCCTGCTCTATAACATGTTACAGATTGAACTGCATTTTCACTTTGACAGTTTATATTAATACAAAATTGACTGCATTTACTATACAATGTTCCTCTTTTTTATGACCAAATTACAAATCACAATATATTACAAATAAAAACCTAATAACATATATTACAATTAAGACAATATGTGCATTGGTCTTCGTATCTTTTTCGTATTTGTGTCTATAGATTTGTGTGCGGGTTTATATTTTATGGGGGCTTCGATTGGACCCTGAGCCATCACTGACGCATTGTTATGTCTGGATTGTGTGATAATTCTCTCTCACATATCTATATACTATATATCCTTATACCCAGGTATTTCAGTAGAGTATATGGAATCATCCTATATATACTCGCTCTCTCTATAACCATTGGCATTTGCAAAGAAGAAAAGAAATTCTCTTCTGGATCACGACCAAAAATCTGGTGCGAAATGAAGGAAGGAGCCATCTGTTGTCAGAATACAGAGAGGCAGTGTTAGTTTGGATTTTTAAGCAACATTAAATGCCAAATTGGTAACCCTGTTTTATAAGCCAAATCTAATTTATTTTAAGTTTTGACTGCTTGGGGTGCATTTACATATATCACATTGCACAAATCTCATTTACACAAATACAATCAACATAACACAGATAACACCGAGACGTTGTATTTGCGGCATTCTAGTTTATCTCCGGCTTACGAAATGAAATAAAAAGACTTATTGTATGCCGGAATAAAAACCATTGGATTAGTTAGTGGAGCAATACACTACAATGCAGCACAATACAACACAATGCAACACAATACAACACAATGCAACACAATTCAACACAATACACACAATGCAACACAATTCAACACAATACACACAATACAACACACTTCCACACAATATAACACAATATAATGCAATACAACACAGTATTTAACAATACAACACACGACAACACAATACAACACAATATAACAGAATATAATACAATACAACAGACAACAACACAATGCAACACAATACAACAAACTATAATACACTGCAACACAATACAACACAATATAACACAATACAACAAAATAAAACACAATACAACACAATATTACACAATAAAACACACTACAACACAATACAACACAATATAAAACAATTCAACAATTCAACACAATCTAACACAATACAACACTCTACAAAGAAATACAACACAATTAAACACAATATAACACAATATAAGACACCACAACACAATACAACACAATATAACACAATACAAAACACAACACAATATAACACAATACAACAAACTTCAACACAATATTACACAATAAAACACACTACAACAGAATACAACACAATATAATACAATTCAACACAATACAACACACTACAATACAATACGACACAATACAACACAATACAACAAACTACAATACAATTCAACCCAATATAAATCTATGCAACACATTACAACAGAATACAACACAATATAATACAATACAACACAATGTAACACAATACAACAAACTATAACACAGTACAACACAATATAACACAGTATAACACAATACAACACAACACACTACAATACAATATGACACAATACAACACAAGAAAACAATATAATACAATATAACACAATATAACACAATATAACACACCTACTGTAGATGGAAGCATAGGGGATGTCCTACCTCGTTTCTCGTCTCCTCATCATTTGTGAAATTAGAGAAAACCTGGTGCGAAAATTAAAAGTTTCATTATTTATTTTTTTTTTTTTACTCTTATTGGGGGAATTTATTAAAGCTTTTACCAAAAAACTAATTTAAAAAAAAGCTCTTAATTCTAAAACTAAAACACAGGAAAAGTCAAAAATATTGTGCAAACAGGCGATTGCTCAAAAAATTGCAACCATTTTGCACCAAAACCTACACAAAGATCATTGATGAATCCCCTCTATGACTTTTTATGGTATCGTGCTGTATATTGTGCTGTATATTGTGCTGTATATTGTGCTGTATATTGTGCTGTATATTGTGCTGTATATTGTGCTGTATATCGTGCTGTATATCGTGCTGTATATTGTGCTGTATATTGTGCTGTATATTATGCTGTATATCGTGCTGTATATTATGCTGTATATTGTGCTGTATATTGTGCTGTATATTGTGCTGTATATTATGCTGTATATTATGCTGTATATTGTGCTGTATATTGTGCTGTATATCGTGCTGTATATCGTGCTGTATATCGTGCTGTATATTATGCTGTATATTGTGCTGTATATTGTGCTGTATATTATGCTGTATATTGTGCTGTATATCGTGCTGTATATCGTGCTGTATATAGTTCTGTATATTGTGCTGTATATCGTGCTGTATATAGTTCTGTATATTGTGCTGTATATTATGCTGTATATTATGCTGTATATTGTGCTGTATATTGTGCTGTATATTATGCTGTATATTATGCTGTATATTGTGCTGTATATTGTGCTGTATATAGTTCTGTATATTGTGCTGTATATCGTGCTGTATATCGTGCTGTATATCGTGCTGTATATCGTGCTGTATATTGTTCTGTATATTATGCTGTATATTATGCTGTATATTATGCTGTATATTGTGCTGTATATCGTGCTGTATATCGTGCTGTATATTATGCTGTATATTGTGCTGTATATTATGCTGTATATTGTGCTGTATATTGTGCTGTATATTGTGCTGTATATTATGCTGTATATTATGCTGTATATTATGCTGTATATTATGCTGTATATTGTGCTGTATATCGTGCTGTATATCGTGCTGTATATAGTTCTGTATATTGTGCTGTATATCGTGCTGTATATAGTTCTGTATATTGTGCTGTATATTATGCTGTATATTATGCTGTATATTGTGCTGTATATTATGCTGTATATTGTTCTGTATATTGTGCTGTATATAGTTCTGTATATTGTGCTGTATATCGTGCTGTATATCGTGCTGTATATCGTGCTGTATATCGTGCTGTATATCGTGCTGTATGTCGTGCTGTATATTGTGCTGTATATTGTGCTGTATATTATGCTGTATATTGTGCTGTATATTGTGCTGTATATTGTGCTGTATATTGTGCTGTATATTGTTCTGTATATTATGCTGTATATTATGCTGTATATTATGCTGTATATTGTGCTGTATATCGTGCTGTATATCGTGCTGTATATTATGCTGTATATTGTGCTGTATATTATGCTGTATATTGTGCTGTATATTGTGCTGTATATTGTGCTGTATATTGTGCTGTATATTATGCTGTATATTATGCTGTATATTATGCTGTATATCGTGCTGTATATCGTGCTGTATATTATGCTGTATATTGTGCTGTATATTATGCTGTATATTGTGCTGTATATCGTGCTGTATATTATGCTGTATATAGTTCTGTATATTGTGCTGTATATTGTGCTGTATATTATGCTGTATATTGTGCTGTATATCGTGCTGTATATTATGCTGTATATAGTTCTGTATATTGTGCTGTATATAGTTCTGTATATTATGCTGTATATTGTGCTGTATATCGTGCTGTATATTGTGCTGTATATTGTGCTGTATATTATGCTGTATATTGTGCTGTATATCGTGCTGTATATCATGCTGTATATTGTGCTGTATATTGTGCTGTATATTATGCTGTATATTGTGCTGTATATTGTGCTGTATATTATGCTGTATATTGTGCTGTATATCGTGCTGTATATTGTGCTGTATATTATGCTGTATATTGTGCTGTATATTGTGCTGTATATTATGCTGTATATTGTGCTGTATATTATGCTGTATATCGTGCTGTATATTGTGCTGTATATTGTGCTGTATATTATGCTGTATATTGTTCTGTATATTGTGTTGTATATTATGCTGTATATTGTTCTGTATATTGTGCTGTATATTATGCTGTATATTGTTCTGTATATTGTGTTGTATATTATGCTGTATATTGTTCTGTATATTATGCTGTATATCATGCTGTATATTGTGCTGTATATCATGCTGTATATTGTGCTGTATATTATGCTGTATATTGTGCTGTATATTATGCTGTATATTATGCTGTATATTGTGCTGTATATTGTGCTGTATATTGTGCTGTATATTGTGCTGTATATCGTGCTGTATATCGTGCTGTATATTATGCTGTATATTGTGCTGTATATTGTGCTGTATATTATGCTGTATATTGTGCTGTATATTGTGCTGTATATTGTGCTGTATATTGTGCTGTATATTATGCTGTATATTGTGCTGTATATTATGCTGTATATTGTGCTGTATATTGTGCTGTATATTGTGCTGTATATTATGCTGTATATTATGCTGTATATTGTGCTGTATATTGTGCTGTATATCATGCTGTATATTATGCTGTATATTGTTCTGTATATTGTGCTGTATATTATGCTGTATATTGTGCTGTATATTGTGCTGTATATTATGCTGTATATTATGCTGTATATTGTTCTGTATATTATGCTGTATATCATGCTGTATATTGTGCTGTATATCATGCTGTATATTGTGCTGTATATTATGCTGTATATTGTGCTGTATATTGTGCTGTATATTGTGCTGTATATCGTGCTGTATATCGTGCTGTATATCGTGCTGTATATCGTGCTGTATATCGTGCTGTATATTGTGCTGTATATTGTGCTGTATATTGTGCTGTATATTGTGCTGTATATTGTGCTGTATATTATGCTGTATATTGTGCTGTATATTGTGCTGTATATCGTGCTGTATATTGTGCTGTATATTATGCTGTATATTGTGCTGTATATCGTGCTGTATATCGTGCTGTATATTATGCTGTATATTGTGCTGTATATTGTGCTGTATATTGTGCTGTATATCGTGCTGTATATCGTGCTGTATATTGTGCTGTATATTATGCTGTATATTGGCCTGTATATCGTGCTGTATATCGTGCTGTATATTATGCTGTATATTGTGCTGTATATTGTGCTGTATATTGTGCTGTATATTGTGCTGTATATTGTGCTGTATATTATGCTGTATATTGTGCTGTATATTGTGCTGTATATTGTGCTGTATATCGTGCTGTATATTGTGCTGTATATCATGCTGTATATTGTGCTGTATATTATGCTGTATATTGTGCTGTATATCGTGCTGTATATTGTGCTGTATATTGTGCTGTATATTGTGCTGTATATCGTGCTGTATATTATGCTGTATATTGTGCTGTATATTATGCTGTATATTGTGCTGTATATTATGCTGTATATTATGCTGTATATTATGCTGTATATTGTGCTGTATATTGTGCTGTATATTGTGCTGTATATTATGCTGTATATTATGCTGTATATTATGCTGTATATTGTGCTGTATATCGTGCTGTATATCGTGCTGTATATTATGCTGTATATTGTGCTGTATATTATGCTGTATATTGTGCTGTATATCGTGCTGTATATTATGCTGTATATAGTTCTGTATATTGTGCTGTATATTGTGCTGTATATTATGCTGTATATTGTGCTGTATATCGTGCTGTATATCGTGCTGTATATTATGCTGTATATTGTGCTGTATATTGTGCTGTATATTATGCTGTATATTGTGCTGTATATTGTGCTGTATATTGTGCTGTATATTGTGCTGTATATTATGCTGTATATTGTGCTGTATATTGTGCTGTATATTATGCTGTATATTGTGCTGTATATTGTGCTGTATATTGTGCTGTATATCGTGCTGTATATTATGCTGTATATTATGCTGTATATTATGCTGTATATTATGCTGTATATTGTGCTGTATATTGTGCTGTATATCATGCTGTATATTATGCTGTATATTGTTCTGTATATTGTGCTGTATATTATGCTGTATATTATGCTGTATATTGTTCTGTATATTATGCTGTATATCATGCTGTATATTGTGCTGTATATCATGCTGTATATTGTGCTGTATATTATGCTGTATATTGTGCTGTATATTGTGCTGTATATTGTGCTGTATATTGTGCTGTATATCGTGCTGTATATCGTGCTGTATATTGTGCTGTATATTATGCTGTATATTGTGCTGTATATTGTGCTGTATATTATGCTGTATATTGTGCTGTATATTGTGCTGTATATTATGCTGTATATTGTGCTGTATATTGTGCTGTATATCGTGCTGTATATTGTGCTGTATATCGTGCTGTATATCATGCTGTATATTGTGCTGTATATTGTGCTGTATATTGTGCTGTATATTGTGCTGTATATTGTGCTGTATATCGTGCTGTATATTGTGCTGTATATTGTGCTGTATATTATGCTGTATATTGTGCTGTATATTGTGCTCTATATTATGCTGTATATTGTGCTGTATATTGTGCTGTATATTGTGCTGTATATTGTGCTGTATATTGTGCTGTATATTGTGCTGTATATCGTGCTGTATATTGTGCTGTATATTGTGCTGTATATCGTGCTGTATATCGTGCTGTATATCGTGCTGTATATTGTGCTGTATATTGTGCTGTATATTGTGCTGTATATTGTGCTGTATATCGTGCTGTATATCGTGCTGTATATTGTGCTGTATATTATGCTGTATATTGTGCTGTATATTGTGCTGTATATCGTGCTGTATATTGTGCTGTATATTGTGCTGTATATTGTGCTGTATATCGTGCTGTATATTGTGCTGTATATTATGCTGTATATTGTGCTGTATATTGTGCTGTATATTGTGCTGTATATCGTGCTGTATATCGTGCTGTATATTGTGCTGTATATTATGCTGTATATTGGCCTGTATATCGTGCTGTATATCGTGCTGTATATTATGCTGTATATTGTGCTGTATATTGTGCTGTATATTGTGCTGTATATTGTGCTGTATATCGTGCTGTATATTATGCTGTATATTGTGCTGTATATTATGCTGTATATTGTGCTGTATATTATGCTGTATATTATGCTGTATATTATGCTGTATATTGTGCTGTATATTGTGCTGTATATTGTGCTGTATATTATGCTGTATATTATGCTGTATATTATGCTGTATATTATGCTGTATATTGTGCTGTATATCGTGCTGTATATCGTGCTGTATATTATGCTGTATATTGTGCTGTATATTATGCTGTATATTGTGCTGTATATCGTGCTGTATATTATGCTGTATATAGTTCTGTATATTGTGCTGTATATTGTGCTGTATATTATGCTGTATATTGTGCTGTATATCGTGCTGTATATTATGCTGTATATAGTTCTGTATATTGTGCTGTATATAGTTCTGTATATTATGCTGTATATTGTGCTGTATATCGTGCTGTATATTGTGCTGTATATTGTGCTGTATATTATGCTGTATATTGTGCTGTATATCGTGCTGTATATCGTGCTGTATATTGTGCTGTATATTGTGCTGTATATTATGCTGTATATTGTGCTGTATATTGTGCTGTATATTATGCTGTATATTGTGCTGTATATTGTGCTGTATATTATGCTGTATATTGTGCTGTATATCGTGCTGTATATTATGCTGTATATTGTGCTGTATATTATGCTGTATATTGTGCTGTATATTGTGCTGTATATTATGCTGTATATTGTGCTGTATATTATGCTGTATATCGTGCTGTATATCGTGCTGTATATTGTGCTGTATATTGTGCTGTATATTATGCTGTATATCGTGCTGTATATTGTGCTGTATATTGTGCTGTATATTGTTCTGTATATTGTGTTGTATATTATGCTGTATATTGTTCTGTATATTGTGCTGTATATTATGCTGTATATTGTGCTGTATATTATGCTGTATATTGTGCTGTATATTATGCTGTATATTGTGCTGTATATTGTGCTGTATATTATGCTGTATATCGTGCTGTATATTGTGCTGTATATTGTTCTGTATATTGTGTTGTATATTATGCTGTATATTGTTCTGTATATTATGCTGTATATCATGCTGTATATTGTGCTGTATATTATGCTGTATATTGTGCTGTATATTATGCTGTATATTATGCTGTATATTGTGCTGTATATTGTGCTGTATATTGTGCTGTATATTGTGCTGTATATCGTGCTGTATATCGTGCTGTATATTATGCTGTATATTGTGCTGTATATTGTGCTGTATATTATGCTGTATATTGTGCTGTATATTGTGCTGTATATTGTGCTGTATATTATGCTGTATATTGTGCTGTATATTATGCTGTATATCGTGCTGTATATTGTGCTGTATATCGTGCTGTATGTCGTGCTGTATATTATGCTGTATATTGTGCTGTATATTGTGCTGTATATCGTGCTGTATATTGTGCTGTATATTATGCTGTATATTATGCTGTATATTGTGCTGTATATTGTGCTGTATATCATGCTGTATATTATGCTGTATATTGTTCTGTATATTGTGCTGTATATTATGCTGTATATTGTGCTGTATATTGTGCTGTATATTATGCTGTATATTATGCTGTATATTGTTCTGTATATTATGCTGTATATCATGCTGTATATTGTGCTGTATATCATGCTGTATATTGTGCTGTATATTATGCTGTATATTGTGCTGTATATTGTGCTGTATATTGTGCTGTATATCGTGCTGTATATCGTGCTGTATATCGTGCTGTATATCGTGCTGTATATCGTGCTGTATATTGTGCTGTATATTGTGCTGTATATTGTGCTGTATATTGTGCTGTATATTGTGCTGTATATCGTGCTGTATATTGTGCTGTATATTATGCTGTATATTGTGCTGTATATCGTGCTGTATATTGTGCTGTATATTATGCTGTATATTGTGCTGTATATTGTGCTGTATATTGTGCTGTATATCGTGCTGTATATCGTGCTGTATATTGTGCTGTATATTATGCTGTATATTGGCCTGTATATCGTGCTGTATATCGTGCTGTATATTATGCTGTATATTGTGCTGTATATTGTGCTGTATATTGTGCTGTATATCGTGCTGTATATTATGCTGTATATTGTGCTGTATATTATGCTGTATATTATGCTGTATATTATGCTGTATATTGTGCTGTATATTGTGCTGTATATCGTGCTGTATATTATGCTGTATATTATGCTGTATATTGTGCTGTATATTGTGCTGTATATTGTGCTGTATATTATGCTGTATATTATGCTGTATATTGTGCTGTATATTGTGCTGTATATCGTGCTGTATATTATGCTGTATATTATGCTGTATATCGTGCTGTATATTATGCTGTATATTGTGCTGTATATTGTGCTGTATATTATGCTGTATATTGTGCTGTATATCGTGCTGTATATCGTGCTGTATATTATGCTGTATATTGTGCTGTATATTGTGCTGTATATTGTGCTGTATATCGTGCTGTATATTGTGCTGTATATTATGCTGTATATTGTGCTGTATATTGTGCTGTATATTGTGCTGTATATTATGCTGTATATTGTGCTGTATATTGTGCTGTATATTATGCTCTATATTGTGCTGTATATTGTGCTGTATATTATGCTGTATATTGTTCTGTATATTGTTCTGTATATTATGCTGTATATTGTGCTGTATATTGTGCTGTATATTGTGCTGTATATTGTGCTGTATATCGTGCTGTATATCGTGCTGTATATTGTGCTGTATATTATGCTGTATATTGTGCTGTATATCGTGCTGTATATTGTGCTGTATATTGTGCTGTATATTATGCTGTATATTGTGCTGTATATTATGCTGTATATTGTGCTGTATATCATGCTGTATATTGTGCTGTATATCATGCTGTATATTGTGCTGTATATTGTGCTGTATATCGTGCTGTATATTGTGCTGTATATTGTGCTGTATATTGTGCTGTATATCGTGCTGTATATTGTGCTGTATATTGTGCTGTATATTGTGCTGTATATTATGCTGTATATTGTGCTGTATATTGTTCTGTATATTATGCTGTATATTATGCTGTATATTATGCTGTATATTGTTCTGTATATTATGCTGTATATAGTTCTGTATATTGTGCTGTATATCGTGCTGTATATTGTGCTGTATATTGTGCTGTATATTGTGCTGTATATCATGCTGTATATTGTGCTGTATATTATGCTGTATATTGTGCTGTATATTATGCTGTATATTGTGCTGTATATTATGCTGTATATTGTGCTGTATATTATGCTGTATATTATGCTGTATATTGTGCTGTATATTGTTCTGTATATTATGCTGTATATTGTGCTGTATATCGTGCTGTATATTATGCTGTATATTGTGCTGTATATTGTTCTGTATATTATGCTGTATATTGTGCTGTATATTATGCTGTATATTGTGCTGTATATCGTGCTGTATATTATGCTGTATATTGTGCTGTATATTATGCTGTATATTATGCTGTATATTGTGCTGTATATCGTGCTGTATATTGTGCTGTATATCGTGCTGTATATTATGCTGTATATTGTGCTGTATATTATGCTGTATATTGTGCTGTATATCGTGCTGTATATTATGCTGTATATTATGCTGTATATTGTGCTGTATATTGTGCTGTATATTGTGCTGTATATCGTGCTGTATATTATGCTGTATATTATGCTGTATATTGTGCTGTATATTGTGCTGTATATTGTGCTGTATATCGTGCTGTATATCGTGCTGTATATCGTGCTGTATATCGTGCTGTATATTGTGCTGTATATAGTTCTGTATATCGTGCTGTATATCGTGCTGTATATTGTGCTGTATATTGTGCTGTATATCGTGCTGTATATCGTGCTGTATATTGTGCTGTATATCGTGCTGTATATCGTGCTGTATATTGTGCTGTATATAGTTCTGTATATCGTGCTGTATATCGTGCTGTATATCGTGCTGTATATTATGCTGTATATTGTGCTGTATATTGTGCTGTATATCGTGCTGTATATTGTGCTGTATATCGTGCTGTATATTGTGCTGTATATTATGCTGCATATTGTGCTGTATATTGTGCTGTATATTGTGCTGTATTTTATGCTGTATATTGTGCTGTATATTATGCTGCATATCGTGCTGTATATCGTGCTGTATATCGTGCTGTATATTGTGCTGTATATCGTGCTGTATATTATGCTGTATATTATGCTGTATATTGTGCTGTATATTATGCTGTATATTGTGCTGTATATTGTGCTGTATATCGTGCTGTATATTGTGCTGTATATTATGCTGTATATTATGCTGTATATTATGCTGTATATCGTGCTGTATATTGTGCTGTATATTATGCTGTATATTATGCTGTATATTATGCTGCATATTGTGCTGTATATCGTGCTGTATATTATGCTGTATATTATGCTGTATATTATGCTGTATATTATGCTGTATATTGTGCTGTATATTGTGCTGTATATCGTGCTGTATATTGTGCTGTATATTGTGCTGTATATTATGCTGTATATTGTGCTGTATATTATGCTGTATATCGTGCTGTATATCGTGCTGTATATCGTGCTGTATATTGTGCTGTATATCGTGCTGTATATTATGCTGTATATCGTGCTGTATATAATTCTGTATATTGTGCTGTATATTGTGCTGTATATTGTGCTGTATATTGTGCTGTATATTGTGCTGTATATTATGCTGTATATTGTGCTGTATATTATGCTGTATATTGTGCTGTATATTGTGCTGTATATTGTGCTGTATATTATGCTGTATATTATGCTGTATATTGTGCTGTATATTGTGCTGTATATCATGCTGTATATTATGCTGTATATTGTTCTGTATATTGTGCTGTATATTATGCTGTATATTGTGCTGTATATTGTGCTGTATATTATGCTGTATATTATGCTGTATATTGTTCTGTATATTATGCTGTATATCATGCTGTATATTGTGCTGTATATCATGCTGTATATTGTGCTGTATATTATGCTGTATATTGTGCTGTATATTGTGCTGTATATTGTGCTGTATATTGTGCTGTATATCGTGCTGTATATCGTGCTGTATATCGTGCTGTATATCGTGCTGTATATCGTGCTGTATATTGTGCTGTATATTGTGCTGTATATTGTGCTGTATATTGTGCTGTATATCGTGCTGTATATTGTGCTGTATATTGTGCTGTATATTATGCTGTATATTGTGCTGTATATTGTGCTGTATATCGTGCTGTATATTGTGCTGTATATTATGCTGTATATTGTGCTGTATATCGTGCTGTATATTGTGCTGTATATTATGCTGTATATTGTGCTGTATATTGTGCTGTATATTGTGCTGTATATCGTGCTGTATATCGTGCTGTATATTGTGCTGTATATTATGCTGTATATTGGCCTGTATATCGTGCTGTATATCGTGCTGTATATTATGCTGTATATTGTGCTGTATATTGTGCTGTATATTGTGCTGTATATTGTGCTGTATATCGTGCTGTATATTATGCTTTATATTGTGCTGTATATTATGCTGTATATTGTGCTGTATATTATGCTGTATATTATGCTGTATATTGTGCTGTATATTGTGCTGTATATTGTGCTGTATATTATGCTGTATATTATGCTGTATATTATGCTGTATATTATGCTGTATATTGTGCTGTATATCGTGCTGTATATCGTGCTGTATATTATGCTGTATATTGTGCTGTATATTATGCTGTATATTGTGCTGTATATCGTGCTGTATATTATGCTGTATATAGTTCTGTATATTGTGCTGTATATTGTGCTGTATATTATGCTGTATATTGTGCTGTATATCGTGCTGTATATCGTGCTGTATATTATGCTGTATATTGTGCTGTATATTGTGCTGTATATTATGCTGTATATTGTGCTGTATATTGTGCTGTATATTGTGCTGTATATTGTGCTGTATATTATGCTGTATATTGTGCTGTATATTATGCTGTATATTGTGCTGTATATTGTGCTGTATATTGTGCTGTATATTATGCTGTATATTATGCTGTATATTGTGCTGTATATTGTGCTGTATATCATGCTGTATATTATGCTGTATATTGTTCTGTATATTGTGCTGTATATTATGCTGTATATTGTGCTGTATATTGTGCTGTATATTATGCTGTATATTATGCTGTATATTGTTCTGTATATTATGCTGTATATCATGCTGTATATTGTGCTGTATATCATGCTGTATATTGTGCTGTATATTATGCTGTATATTGTGCTGTATATTGTGCTGTATATTGTGCTGTATATTGTGCTGTATATCGTGCTGTATATCGTGCTGTATATTGTGCTGTATATTATGCTGTATATTGTGCTGTATATTGTGCTGTATATTATGCTGTATATTGTGCTGTATATTGTGCTGTATATTATGCTGTATATTGTGCTGTATATTGTGCTGTATATTATGCTGTATATTGTGCTGTATATTGTGCTGTATATTATGCTGTATATTGTGCTGTATATTGTGCTGTATATTATGCTGTATATTATGCTGTATATTATGCTGTATATTGTGCTGTATATTGTGCTGTATATTGTGCTGTATATTGTGCTGTATATTGTGCTGTATATCGTGCTGTATATTGTGCTGTATATTGTGCTGTATATCGTGCTGTATATCGTGCTGTATATCGTGCTGTATATCGTGCTGTATATTGTGCTGTATATTGTGCTGTATATTGTGCTGTATATCGTGCTGTATATCGTGCTGTATATCGTGCTGTATATTATGCTGTATATTGTGCTGTATATTGTGCTGTATATCGTGCTGTATATTGTGCTGTATATTATGCTGTATATTGTGCTGTATATCGTGCTGTATATTGTGCTGTATATTATGCTGTATATTATGCTGTATATTGTGCTGTATATTGTGCTGTATATTGTGCTGTATATTGTGCTGTATATTGTGCTGTATATCGTGCTGTATATTGTGCTGTATATTGTGCTGTATATCGTGCTGTATATCGTGCTGTATATCGTGCTGTATATCGTGCTGTATATTGTGCTGTATATTGTGCTGTATATTGTGCTGTATATCGTGCTGTATATCGTGCTGTATATCGTGCTGTATATTATGCTGTATATTGTGCTGTATATTGTGCTGTATATCGTGCTGTATATTGTGCTGTATATTATGCTGTATATTGTGCTGTATATCGTGCTGTATATTGTGCTGTATATCGTGCTGTATATTATGCTGTATATTGTGCTGTATATTGTGCTGTATATTGTGCTGTATATCGTGCTGTATATCGTGCTGTATATTGTGCTGTATATTATGCTGTATATTGGCCTGTATATCGTGCTGTATATCGTGCTGTATATTATGCTGTATATTGTGCTGTATATTGTGCTGTATATTGTGCTGTATATTGTGCTGTATATCGTGCTGTATATTATGCTGTATATTGTGCTGTATATTATGCTGTATATTGTGCTGTATATTATGCTGTATATTATGCTGTATATTATGCTGTATATTGTGCTGTATATTGTGCTGTATATTGTGCTGTATATTATGCTGTATATTATGCTGTATATTATGCTGTATATTGTGCTGTATATCGTGCTGTATATCGTGCTGTATATTATGCTGTATATTGTGCTGTATATTATGCTGTATATTGTGCTGTATATCGTGCTGTATATTATGCTGTATATAGTTCTGTATATTGTGCTGTATATTGTGCTGTATATTATGCTGTATATTGTGCTGTATATCGTGCTGTATATTATGCTGTATATAGTTCTGTATATTGTGCTGTATATAGTTCTGTATATTATGCTGTATATTGTGCTGTATATCGTGCTGTATATTGTGCTGTATATTGTGCTGTATATTATGCTGTATATTGTGCTGTATATTGTGCTGTATATCGTGCTGTATATTGTGCTGTATATTGTGCTGTATATTATGCTGTATATTGTGCTGTATATTGTGCTGTATATTATGCTGTATATTGTGCTGTATATTGTGCTGTATATTATGCTGTATATTGTGCTGTATATCGTGCTGTATATCGTGCTGTATATTGTGCTGTATATTGTGCTGTATATTATGCTGTATATTGTGCTGTATATTGTGCTGTATATTATGCTGTATATTGTGCTGTATATTGTGCTGTATATTATGCTGTATATTGTGCTGTATATTATGCTGTATATCGTGCTGTATATCGTGCTGTATATTGTGCTGTATATTGTGCTGTATATTGTGCTGTATATTGTGCTGTATATTGTGCTGTATATTGTTCTGTATATTGTGTTGTATATTATGCTGTATATAGTTCTGTATATTGTGCTGTATATTATGCTGTATATTATGCTGTATATTGTGCTGTATATTATGCTGTATATTGTGCTGTATATTGTTCTGTATATTATGCTGTATATTATGCTGTATATCGTGCTGTATATTGTGCTGTATATTGTGCTGTATATTGTTCTGTATATTGTGCTGTATATTATGCTGTATATTGTTCTGTATATTGTGTTGTATATTATGCTGTATATTGTTCTGTATATTATGCTGTATATCATGCTGTATATTGTGCTGTATATCATGCTGTATATTGTGCTGTATATTATGCTGTATATTGTGCTGTATATTATGCTGTATATTATGCTGTATATTGTGCTGTATATTGTGCTGTATATTGTGCTGTATATTGTGCTGTATATCGTGCTGTATATCGTGCTGTATATTATGCTGTATATTGTGCTGTATATTGTGCTGTATATTATGCTGTATATTGTGCTGTATATTGTGCTGTATATTGTGCTGTATATTGTGCTGTATATTATGCTGTATATTGTGCTGTATATTATGCTGTATATTGTGCTGTATATTATGCTGTATATTATGCTGTATATTGTGCTGTATATTGTGCTGTATATCATGCTGTATATTATGCTGTATATTGTTCTGTATATTGTGCTGTATATTATGCTGTATATTGTGCTGTATATTGTGCTGTATATTATGCTGTATATTATGCTGTATATCGTGCTGTATATTGTGCTGTATATCGTGCTGTATATTGTTCTGTATATTATGCTGTATATCATGCTGTATATTGTGCTGTATATCATGCTGTATATTGTGCTGTATATTATGCTGTATATTGTGCTGTATATTGTGCTGTATATTGTGCTGTATATCGTGCTGTATATCGTGCTGTATATCGTGCTGTATATCGTGCTGTATATCGTGCTGTATATTGTGCTGTATATCATGCTGTATATTGTGCTGTATATCATGCTGTATATTGTGCTGTATATTATGCTGTATATTGTGCTGTATATTGTGCTGTATATTATGCTGTATATTGTGCTGTATATTGTGCTGTATATTGTGCTGTATATTGTGCTGTATATTGTGCTGTATATTGTGCTGTATATCGTGCTGTATATTGTGCTGTATATTGTGCTGTATATTATGCTGTATATTGTGCTGTATATTGTGCTGTATATCGTGCTGTATATTGTGCTGTATATTATGCTGTATATTGTGCTGTATATCGTGCTGTATATTGTGCTGTATATTATGCTGTATATTGTGCTGTATATTGTGCTGTATATTGTGCTGTATATCGTGCTGTATATCGTGCTGTATATTGTGCTGTATATTATGCTGTATATTGGCCTGTATATCGTGCTGTATATCGTGCTGTATATTATGCTGTATATTGTGCTGTATATTGTGCTGTATATTGTGCTGTATATCGTGCTGTATATTATGCTGTATATTGTGCTGTATATTATGCTGTATATTGTGCTGTATATTATGCTGTATATTATGCTGTATATTATGCTGTATATTGTGCTGTATATTATGCTGTATATCGTGCTGTATATTATGCTGTATATTATGCTGTATATCGTGCTGTATATTATGCTGTATATTGTGCTGTATATTGTGCTGTATATTATGCTGTATATTGTGCTGTATATCGTGCTGTTTATCGTGCTGTATATTATGCTGTATATTGTGCTGTATATTGTGCTGTATATTGTGCTGTATATCGTGCTGTATATTGTGCTGTATATTGTGCTGTATATTGTGCTGTATATTATGCTCTATATTGTGCTGTATATTGTGCTGTATATTGTGCTGTATATCGTGCTGTATATCGTGCTGTATATTGTGCTGTATATTATGCTGTATATTGTGCTGTATATCGTGCTGTATATTGTGCTGTATATTGTGCTGTATATTATGCTGTATATTGTGCTGTATATTATGCTGTATATCGTGCTGTATATTATGCTGTATATTATGCTGTATATTATGCTGTATATTGTGCTGTATATTGTGCTGTATATTATGCTGTATATTGTGCTGTATATCGTGCTGTATATTGTGCTGTATATTGTGCTGTATATTGTGCTGTATATTGTGCTGTATATTGTGCTGTATATTGTGCTGTATATTATGCTGTATATTGTGCTGTATATTGTGCTGTATATTGTGCTGTATATTATGCTGTATATTGTGCTGTATATTATGCTGTATATTGTGCTGTATATTATGCTGTATATTGTGCTGTATATTATGCTGTATATTATGCTGTATATTGTGCTGTATATTGTGCTGTATATTGTGCTGTATATTGTGCTGTATATTGTTCTGTATATTATGCTGTATATTGTGCTGTATATCGTGCTGTATATCGTGCTGTATATCGTGCTGTATATTGTGCTGTATATCGTGCTGTATATTGTGCTGTATATCGTGCTGTATATCGTGCTGTATATTGTGCTGTATATCATGCTGTATATTGTGCTGTATATCGTGCTGTATATTATGCTGTATATTATGCTGTATATTGTGCTGTATATCGTGCTGTATATTGTGCTGTATATCGTGCTGTATATTATGCTGTATATTGTGCTGTATATTATGCTGTATATAGTGCTGTATATTGTGCTGTATATCGTGCTGTATATTGTGCTGTATATCGTGCTGTATATTATGCTGTATATTGTGCTGTATATTATGCTGTATATCGTGCTGTATATCGTGCTGTATATCGTGCTGTATATCGTGCTGTATATAATTCTGTATATTGTGCTGTATATTGTGCTGTATATGGTGCTGTATATCGTGCTGTATATTGTGCTGTATATTGTGCTGTATATGGTGCTGTATATCGTGCTGTATATTGTGCTGTATATTGTGCTGTATATTGTGCTGTATATTGTGCTGTATATTGTGCTGTATATCGTGCTGTATATTGTGCTGTATATTGTGCTGTATATTGTGCTGTATATTGTGCTGTATATTGTGCTGTATATTGTGCTGTATATTATGCTGTATATTGTGCTGTATATTGTGCTGTATATCGTGCTGTATATCGTGCTGTATATAGTTCTGTATATTGTGCTGTATATTGTGCTGTATATTGTGCTGTATATCGTGCTGTATATCGTGCTGTATATTGTGCTGTATATTGTGCTGTATATCGTGCTGTATATTGTGCTGTATATTGTGCTGTATATTGTGCTGTATATCGTGCTGTATATTGTGCTGTATATTGTGCTGTATATTGTGCTGTATATTATGCTGTATATTGTGCTGTATATTGTTCTGTATATTATGCTGTATATTATGCTGTATATTGTGCTGTATATTGTTCTGTATATTATGCTGTATATAGTTCTGTATATTGTGCTGTATATCGTGCTGTATATTGTGCTGTATATTGTGCTGTATATTGTGCTGTATATCATGCTGTATATTGTGCTGTATATTATGCTGTATATTGTGCTGTATATTATGCTGTATATTGTGCTGTATATTATGCTGTATATTGTGCTGTATATTATGCTGTATATTGTGCTGTATATTGTGCTGTATATTGTGCTGTATATTATGCTGTATATTGTGCTGTATATTATGCTGTATATTGTGCTGTATATTGTTCTGTATATTATGCTGTATATTGTGCTGTATATTATGCTGTATATTGTGCTGTATATCGTGCTGTATATTATGCTGTATATTGTGCTGTATATTGTTCTGTATATTATGCTGTATATTGTGCTGTATATTATGCTGTATATTGTGCTGTATATCGTGCTGTATATTATGCTGTATATTGTGCTGTATATTATGCTGTATATTATGCTGTATATTGTGCTGTATATTATGCTGTATATTGTGCTGTATATCGTGCTGTATATTATGCTGTATATTGTGCTGTATATTATGCTGTATATTGTGCTGTATATCGTGCTGTATATTATGCTGTATATTATGCTGTATATTGTGCTGTATATTGTGCTGTATATTGTGCTGTATATCGTGCTGTATATTATGCTGTATATTATGCTGTATATTGTGCTGTATATTGTGCTGTATATTGTGCTGTATATCGTGCTGTATATCGTGCTGTATATCGTGCTGTATATCGTGCTGTATATTGTGCTGTATATAGTTCTGTATATCGTGCTGTATATCGTGCTGTATATTGTGCTGTATATTGTGCTGTATATCGTGCTGTATATCGTGCTGTATATCGTGCTGTATATCGTGCTGTATATCGTGCTGTATATTGTGCTGTATATAGTTCTGTATATCGTGCTGTATATCGTGCTGTATATCGTGCTGTATATTATGCTGTATATTGTGCTGTATATTGTGCTGTATATCGTGCTGTATATTGTGCTGTATATCGTGCTGTATATTGTGCTGTATATTATGCTGCATATTGTGCTGTATATTGTGCTGTATATTGTGCTGTATTTTATGCTGTATATTGTGCTGTATATTATGCTGCATATTGTGCTGTATATTGTGCTGTATATTGTGCTGTATTTTATGCTGTATATTGTGCTGTATATTGTGCTGTATATTGTGCTGTATATTGTGCTGTATATCGTGCTGTATATTATGCTGTATATTATGCTGTATATTGTGCTGTATATTATGCTGTATATTGTGCTGTATATTGTGCTGTATATCGTGCTGTATATTGTGCTGTATATTATGCTGTATATTATTCTGTATATTATGCTGTATATCGTGCTGTATATTGTGCTGTATATTATGCTGTATATTATGCTGTATATTATGCTGCATATTGTGCTGTATATCGTGCTGTATATTATGCTGTATATTATGCTGTATATTATGCTGTATATTATGCTGTATATTGTGCTGTATATTGTGCTGTATATCGTGCTGTATATTGTGCTGTATATTGTGCTGTATATTATGCTGTATATTGTGCTGTATATTATGCTGTATATCGTGCTGTATATCGTGCTGTATATCGTGCTGTATATTGTGCTGTATATCGTGCTGTATATTATGCTGTATATCGTGCTGTATATAATTCTGTATATTGTGCTGTATATTGTGCTGTATATCGTGCTGTATATAATTCTGTATATTGTGCTGTATATCGTGCTGTATATTGTGCTGTATATTGTGCTGTATATAGTTCTGTATATTGTGCTGTATATCGTGCTGTATATTGTGCTGTATATCGTGCTGTATATTATGCTGTATATTGTGCTGTATATTATGCTGTATATTGTGCTGTATATCGTGCTGTATATTATGCTGTATATTATGCTGTATATTGTGCTGTATATTGTGCTGTATATTGTTCTGTATATTGTTCTGTATATTATGCTGTATATTATGCTGTATATTGTGCTGTATATTGTGCTGTATATTGTGCTGTATATTGTGCTGTATATCATGCTGTATATCATGCTGTATATCGTGCTGTATATTGTGCTGTATATTATGCTGTATATTGTGCTGTATATTGTGCTGTATATAGTTCTGTATATTGTGCTGTATATCGTGCTGTATGTCGTGCTGTATATTATGCTGTATATCGTGCTGTATATTGTGCTGTATATTATGCTGTATATTGTGCTGTATATTATGCTGTATATTGTGCTGTATATTGTGCTGTATATTATGCTGTATATTATGCTGTATATTGTGCTGTATATTGTTCTGTATATTATGCTGTATATTATGCTGTATATTGTGCTGTATATTGTTCTGTATATTATGCTGTATATTGTGCTGTATATTGTGCTGTATATCGTGCTGTATATTATGCTGTATATTGTGCTGTATATTATGCTGTATATTGTGCTGTATATTATGCTGTATATTATGCTGTATATTGTGCTGTATATTGTGCTGTATATTGTGCTGTATATCGTGCTGTATATTATGCTGTATATTATGCTGTATATTGTGCTGTATATTGTGCTGTATATCGTGCTGTATATCGTGCTGTATATCGTGCTGTATATCGTGCTGTATATTGTGCTGTATATAGTTCTGTATATCGTGCTGTATATCGTGCTGTATATTGTGCTGTATATCGTGCTGTATATCGTGCTGTATATCGTGCTGTATATTGTGCTGTATATCGTGCTGTATATCGTGCTGTATATTGTGCTGTATATAGTTCTGTATATTGTGCTGTATATCGTGCTGTATATTGTGCTGTATATCGTGCTGTATATTATGCTGTATATTATGCTGTATATTGTGCTATATATTATGCTGTATATCGTGCTGTATATTGTGCTGTATATCGTGCTGTATATCGTGCTGTATATTATGCTGTATATTGTGCTGTATATCGTGCTGTATATCGTGCTGTATATTGTGCTGTATATTATGCTGTATATTATGCTGTATATTATGCTGCATATTGTGCTGTATATCGTGCTGTATATTATGCTGTATATTATGCTGTATATTGTGCTGTATATTATGCTGTATATTATGCTGTATATTGTGCTGTATATTATGCTGTATATAGTTCTGTATATTGTGCTGTATATCGTGCTGTATATTATGCTGTATATTATGTTGTATATTATGCTGTATATTGTTCTGTATATTGTGCTGTATATTGTGCTGTATATTATGCTGTATATTGTGCTGTATATCGTGCTGTATATTGTGCTGTATATTGTGCTGTATATTATGCTGTATATTGTGCTGTATATCGTGCTGTATATCGTGCTGTATATTGTGCTGTATATCGTGCTGTATATTGTGCTGTATATTATGCTGTATATCGTGCTGTATATTATGCTGTATATTATGCTGTATATTGTGCTGTATATTATGCTGTATATTGTGCTGTATATTATGCTGTATATTATGCTGTATATTGTTCTGTATATTGTGCTGTATATTATGCTGTATATTATGCTGTATATTGTGCTGTATATTATGCTGTATATTATGCTGTATATTGTGCTGTATATCGTGCTGTATATCGTGCTGTATATTGTGCTGTATATTGTGCTGTATATCGTGCTGTATATCGTGCTGTATATTATGCTGTATATCGTGCTGTATATTATGCTGTATATTATGCTGTATATTGTGCTGTATATTGTGCTGTATATTGTTCTGTATATTGTGCTGTATATTATGCTGTATATTATGCTGTATATTATGCTGTATATTGTGCTGTATATTATGCTGTATATCGTGCTGTATATCGTGCTGTATATCGTGCTGTATATTATGCTGTATATTGTGCTGTATATTATGCTGTATATTATGCTGTATATTATGCTGTATATTGTGCTGTATATTGTGCTGTATATTATGCTGTATATTGTGCTGTATATTATGCTGTATATTGTGCTGTATATTGTGCTGTATATTATGCTGTATATTGTGCTGTATATTATGCTGTATATTATGCTGTATATTATGCTGTATATTGTGCTGTATATTGTGCTGTATATCGTGCTGTATATTGTACTGTATATTATGCTGTATATTGTGCTGTATATTATGCTGTATATCGTGCTGTATATTATGCTGTATATTATGCTGTATATCGTGCTGTATATTATGCTGTATATTGTGCTGTATATTGTGCTGTATATTATGCTGTATATTATGCTGTATATTGTGCTGTATATTGTGCTGTATATTATGCTGTATATTGTGCTGTATATTATGCTGTATATTGTGCTGTATATTGTGCTGTATATCGTGCTGTATATTATGCTGTATATCGTGCTGTATTTTATGCTGTATATTATGTGTTCACAGAGCCTCATTGTGCAGTCCCTGGGGAGGATGGGTGGAGTTGTTCAGGAAGCTGAGGGTAGTAGTCCCTCAGGCAACGTCTCGGACGGCTATGTGACCCTGGCATTAGAATTGATCAGTATAATCTAATGATTGCTTATAAAAGTATCCTATAGGCACTTAAAAAGTGTAAAGTAAACAATATATAAAAAAAATTAAATATAAAACCATCGGTTTGATGTCCGAATGCGATAAAACTGAAAAGTCACATTTAATAAATTCTCCCCATAATAAAGACCCGGTCATAAAGTGGAAGCCAATGTGAGCCGCGGACATTGCTACAAAGTCGCCAAAAAGTAGCACGTTTGCTCAGTTTGCAAGAATATTTAAGCAAAATACACAATGTACATTAATGAAATATGTTCTTTATAAAACAAAACAAAAAAAGACAGAAATGCAGGTTTTTGGCACTGTACATAATATACAGTCACATCTTCTTACAAAAAGTTTGAATTTTTTCAAAGTAGTAAAATGGTAAAATAAAACAAATCCGATACAAATTGGGGATCATTGTAATTGTATGGATTTATGGAATTAAGATAATGTATATATATATATATATATATATATATATATATATATATATATATATTATGTGTTTATTTCTTTTTTTTTTTTTGCTGTAAATATTGTGGTAAAATTAAAAGAGTTTTGCGAAAGGGCAAAACAAAAAACGCAAAAAAAAATAAGAAATTAAATTGTTGGCGTCATGAGGGGTTAATATGAGTGGTCAGGGTGTAACCTGTTATATACATTACCCACATTAGAAGCCACAGGAACATACTAGGCGAGTTTATGTGAGAAGCCATAATACCAGCCTACACCCAAGACCTGTCACCATACATCACTATACATCACTATACATCACTATACATCACCATATATCACTATACATCACCATATATCACCATATATCACTAT
Organism: Hyla sarda; assembly: GCF_029499605.1. Classification (NCBI taxonomy): domain Eukaryota; kingdom Metazoa; phylum Chordata; class Amphibia; order Anura; family Hylidae; genus Hyla; species Hyla sarda. The sequence continues at coordinate 3,462,159 of NC_079200.1, forward strand.
ACATCACTATACATCACCATATATCACTATACATCACTATACATCACTATACATCACCATATATCACTATACATCACTATACATCACTATACATCACTATACATCACTATACATCACTATACATCACTATACATCACCATATATCACTATACTGTTCATCACTATACATCACCATATATCACTATACATCACCATATATCACTATACATCACCATAGATCACTATACATCACCATATATCACTATACATCACCATATATCACTATACTGTTCATCACTATACATCACCATATATCACTATACTGTTCATCACTATACATCACCATATATCACTATACTGTTCATCACTATACATCACCATATATCACTATACATCACCATCTATCACTATACATCACCATATATCACTATATATCACCATATATCACTATACTGTTCATCACTATACATCACCATATATCACTATACTGTTCATCTCTATATATCACCATATATCACTATATATCACCATATATCACTATACTGTTCATCTCTATATATCACCATATATCACTATATATCACTATACATCACCATAGATCACTATACTGTTCATCACTATACATCACCATATATCACTATATATCACCATATATCACTATACTGTTCATCACTATACATCACCATATATCACCATATATCACTATACATCACCATATATCACTATACATCACCATAGATCACTATACTGTTCATCACTATACATCACCATAGATCACTATACTGTTCATCACTATACATCACCATATATCACCATATATCACTATACATCACTATACATCACTATATATCACTATACATCACCATATATCACCATATATCACCATATATCACTATACTGTCCATCTCTATATATCACCATTTATCACTATATATCACTATACATCACTATACATCACTATATATCACCATATATCACTATACATGACTATATATCACTATATATCACTATACATCACTATATATCACTATATATCACTATACATCACCATATATCACTATATATTACTATACATCACTATACATCACTATATATCACCATATATCACTATACATCACCATATATCACTATATATTACTATACATCACTATACATCACTATATATCACCATATATCACTATACATCACTATATATCACTATATATCACCATATATCACTATACTGTTCACTATTGTACATCACCATATATCACTATACTGTTCATTACTATACATCACCATATATCACTATATATCACCATATATCACTATACATCACCATATATCACTATGCTGTTCATCACTATACATCACCATATATCACCATATATCACTATACATCACCATATATCACTATACATCACCATATATCACTATACTGTTCATCACTATATATCACCATATATCACTATACATCACTATATATCACCATATATCACTATACTGTTCATCACTATATATCACCATATATCACTATACATCACCATATATCACTATACATCCCCATATATCACTATACATCACCATATATCACTATATATCACCATATATCACTATACTGTTCATCACTATATATCACCATATATCACTATATATCACTATACATCACCATATATCACTATACTGTTCATCACTATATATCACCATATATCACTGTACTGTTCATAATCATTCAGGTTGGTTTTGTAGATGATGTCATAAGATGTAGATGTGAAATTGCTGATCACTTCATCTTCAGATATCGGGTGGATTCAAGGACAAGTGCAGTTGTAGTAATGTTATATATATATATATATATATATATATATATATATATATATACTGTTGTATGTATAAATGAATGTGATCCTTCCTCTAGCTATACTGTTCATCACTATAATCACCATATATCACCATATATCACTATACATCACCATATATCACTATACTGTTCATCACTATACATCACCATATATCACTTTATATCACTATACATCACCATATATCACCATATATCACTATACTGTTCATCACTATACATCACCATATATCACTATACTGTCCATCACTATATTCACCATATATCACTATACATCACCATATATCACTATACTGTTCATTATTATACATCACCATATATCACTATACATCACTATACATCACCATATATCACTATACTGTTCATCACTATACATCACCATATATCACTATACATCACCATATATCACTATACATCACCATATATCACTATACATCACCATATATCACTATACTGTTCATCACTATACATCACCATATATCACTATATATCACCATACATCACCATATATCACTATACATCACCATATATCACTATACATCACCATATATCACTATACTGTTCATCACTATACATCACCATATATCACTATACTGTTCATCACTATATATCACCATATATCACTATACATCACCATATATCACTATACTGTTCATCACTATACATCACCATATATCACTATACATCACCATATATCACTATACTCTTCATCACTATAATCACCATAGATCACTATATTGTTCATCACTATACTGTTCATCACTATACATCACCATATATCACTATACTCTTCATCACTATAATCACCATATATCACTATATATCACTTTATATCACTATACATCACCATATATCACTATACATCACTATATATCACCATATATCACTATATATCACCATATATCACTATACTGTTCATTATTATACATCACCATATATCACTATACTGTTCATCACTATACATCACCATATATCACTATACTGTTCATCACTATACATCACCATATATCACTATACTGTTCATCACTATACATCACCATATATCACTATACTGTTCATCACTATACATCACCATATATCACCATATATCACCATATATCACTATACTGTTCATCACCATATATCACTATACTGTTCATTATTATACATCACCATATATCACTATACATCACCATATATCACTATACATCACCATATATCACCATATATCACCATATATCACTATACATCACCATATATCACCATATATCACTATACTGTTCATTATTATACATCACCATATATCACTATATATCACCATATATCACTATACTGTTCATCACTATACATCACCATATATCACCATATATCACTATACATCACCATATATCACTATACTGTTCATCACTATACATCACCATATATCACCATATATCACTATACATCACCATATATCACTATACTGTTCATCACTATACATCACCATATATCACTATACTGTTCATCACTATACATCACCATATATCACTATACTGTTCATCACTATACATCACCATATATCACTATATATCACCATATATCACTATACATCACCATATATCACTATACTGTCCATCTCTATATATCACCATATATCACTATACATCACCATATATCACTATACTGTCCATCTCTATATATCACCATATATCACTATACTGTTCATCACTATACATCACCATATATCACTATACATCACCATATATCACTATACTGTTCATCACTATACATCACTATACATCACCATCTATCACTATATATCACTATAATCACCATATATCACTATACTGTTCATCACTATATATCACCATATATCACTATAATCACCATATATCACTATACTGTTCATCACCATATATCACCATATATCACTATACATCACCATATATCACTATACTGTTCATCACTATACATCACCATATATCACTATACATCACCATATATCACTATACATCACTATATATCACCATAGATCACTATACTGTTCATCACTATATTCACCATATATCACTATACATCACCATCTATCACTATACATCACTATACATCACCATCTATCACTATACATTACTATACATCACCATATATCACTATACTGTTCATAATCATTCAGGTTGGTTTTGTAGATGATGTCATAAGATGTAGATGTGAAATTGCTGATCACTTCATCTTCAGATATCGGGTGGATTCAAGGACAAGTGCAGTTGTAGTAATGTTATATATATATATATATATATATATATATATATATATATATACTGTTGTATGTATAAATGAATGTGATCCTTCCTCTAGCTATACTGTTCATCACTATAATCACCATATATCACTTTATATCACTATACATCACCATATATCACTATACTGTTCATCTCTATATATCACCATATATCACTATACTGTTCATCACTATACATCACCATATATCACCATATATCACTATATATCACTATACATCACCATATATCACTATACTGTTCATCTCTATATATTACCATATATCACTATACTGTTCATCACCATATATCACTATATATCACTATACTGTTCATCACTATACATCACCATATATCACTATACTGTTCATCACTATACATCACCATATATCACTATACTGTTCATTATTGTACATCACCATATCTCACTATACATCACCATATATCACTATACATCACCATATATCACTATATATCACCATATATCACTATGCTGTCCATCACTATACATCACCATATATCACTATATATCACCATATATCACTATACTGTTCATTACCATATATCACTATATATCACTATGCATCACCATAGATCACTATACTGTTCATCACTATACATCACTATAGATCACTATATTGTTCATCACTATATATCACTATATATCACTATACTGTTCATCACTATAATCACTATATATCACTATATATCACCATATATCACCATATATCACTATATATCACTATATATCACCATACTGTTCATCACTATACATCACTATATATCACCATACTGTTCATTACCATATATCACTATATATCACTATACATCACCATATATCACTATACTATTCATCACTATATATCACTATATATCATAATACTGTTCATCACTATAATCACTATATATCACCATATATCACCATATATCACTATATATCACCATATATCACCATATATCACTATAATCACTATATATCACCATATATCACTATACATCACCATATATCACCATATATCACTATAATCACTATATATCACCATATATCACCATATATCACCATATATCACTATAATCACTATATATCACCATATATCACCATATATCACTATATATCACTATATATCACTATATATCACCATACTGTTCATCACTATACATCACTATATATCATAATACTGTTCATCATTATAATCACCATATATCACTATACTGTTCATCACTATGCATCACCATATATCACCATATATCACTATATATCACCATATATCACTATACTGTCCATCTCTATATATCACCATATATCACTATACTGTTCATCACTATATATCACTATATATCACTATATATCACCATATATCACTATACATCACCATATATCACTATACTGTTCATCACTATACATCACCATATATCACTATACTGTTCATCACTATACATCACCATATATCACTATACTGTTCATCACTATACATCACCGTATATCACCATATATCTCTATATATCACCATATATCACTATACTGTTCATCACTGTACATCACCATAGATCACTATACATCACCATATATCACTATACTGTTCATCACTATACATCACCATATATCACCATATATCACTATATATCACCATATATCACTATACTGTCCATCTCTATATATCACCATATATCACTATACTGTTCATCACTGTACATCACCATATATCACTATACATCACCATATATCACCATATATCACTATATATCACCATATATCACCATATATCACTATACTGTCCATCTCTATATATCACCATATATCACTATACTGTTCATCACTATACATCACCATATATCACTATACATCACCATATATCACCATATATCACTATATATCACCATATATCACCATATATCACTATACTGTCCATCACTATACATCACCATATATCACTATATATCACCATATATCACTATACTGTTCATCACTATACATCACCATATATCACTATATATCACCATATATCACTATACTGTCCATCTCTATATATCACCATAGATCACTATACTGTTCATCACTATATATCACCATATATCACTATACATCACCATATATCACTATACATCACCATATATCACTATACATCACCATATATCACTGTACTGTTCATAATCATTCAGGTTGGTTTTGTAGATGATGTCATAAGATGTAGATGTGAAATTGCTGATCACTTCATCTTCAGATATCGGGTGGATTCAAGGACAAGTGCAGTTGTAGTAATGTTATATATATATATATATATATATATATATATAGGGGAATATGTAAAGCAGCTCATTACACAACCTTTTCAGGTAGTGTTCCCTGGTATCAGCTTAGCTCCTGTTAAGGAATATAAAAAGCTGAACGGGATATATGCCAAGCCAGACTACTCCCCAAAAGGGAAGTTTCGACCCATCTGCAGACAGCTGTTTCTTTTTTTTTTTTTTTTTTTTTTATCTAAAGCCGAGGAACGTGCTCTCGAATCACCCAAAGTGCAAGAAAAAGTGCAAACGTGTTACACTAAAAAAACGTGCACAAAGGATGCGGTCTATCGCTAGCCCTTCTCCGATAGGAGAGAGGCCCCCCAACAAACCTTACCCTTCGCCTCCGGACCAAAAGGTACCTGCGAGGTTCCAGGTTCGATGTCCCTTTTCGCCGAAGCTACTAGGGGACCACAAATGCTCCCGGCATCCCCCTTGGCGTTAGCCAAGGTATCTGCCCGCAGAGCCGATTACGGTAGGTACCCTGCCAAGCAGGAGTACCCGGGGTGTTTGCAGGGAGGTGCGGAACCTAATGGCCACACACACCTCCCCTAGACCGCCAGGAGGGACACCCAGAAGGGCTACCGCATCCTGACAAATCCTGTGAACACACAACACGCAAAAAGTGACACAGTGAGACAAAAAAATAAATAAATAAATAAGTGAATGTGTGCAGATATACTGCCCGGACATCCGGCCGGATCTATAAAAAATTTCTCTGATCCTAGCCAGAAGGCCGGGAATCAAGAGGTGAGTGCCACAAGGTGAAGAGATTATGGTGCCCGTGCTTCAACTCAGTGAGTCTATCCTCCCAGTGAGTTTCGGCACCTCGGGGTCACCACTCCCCGAGGCACAAAAGTACCTCGGCTCTAGACCCTCTCAGCCTCATGGCGAGACCCGGAGGGAACAGGTCACATCGGGGCAGCCGTCGAGCTGATTCCTCAGAACCAGCCCCGGAAAGCCCTGGTACACCTGCATCCTCCATGCAGCACCCATCCCCACCAGCCCCATACCGGCGTTACGGTACACCGGCATGAAAAACTGATAAGAACAGATACTACACTTGATCTTAGCCAAAAGGCCGAAAAGGCCGAGAAAGTACTAACCCCTTTTAAAGCCTCAGGCCTCTCACCACAGCCAAGCCAGATCACCCTGCTCTGTACTGACGAGGGGCAAAAACCCCGAAACAGCTGTCTGCAGATGGGTCGAAACTTCCCTTTTGGGGAGTAGTCTGGCTTGGCATATATCCCGTTCAGCTTTTTATATTCCTTAACAGGAGCTAAGCTGATACCAGGGAACACTACCTGAAAAGGTTGTGTAATGAGCTGCTTTACATATTCCCCTACCCAGAATGCCTGCGGAGTGCTAAATGGCCTAACCTGAATCTCCGTTACACCTGAAGAGGTGTCCTCTCCCTGAAGAAAGTATTAACCCCTTTTATATATATATATATATATATATATATATATATATATATATATACTGTTGTATGTATAAATGAATGTGATCCTTCCTCTAGCTATCAGAGCTGATCATGATGTTCTATTACTGCCTGAAGCCCAGAATGTGAAGAACCCTCAGGATATAACCCAACAGGAGATAACCCAACAAGAGATAACCCAACAAGAGATAACCCAATAGGAGATAACCCAACAGGAGATAACCCAATAGGAGATAACCCGACAGGAGATAACCCGACAGGAGATAACCCGACAGGAGATAACCCGACAGGAAATAACCCAACAGGAGATAAACCAACAGGAGATAAACCAACAAGAGATAACCCAACAAGAGATAACCCAATAGGAGATAACCCAACAGGAGATAACCCAATAGGAGATAACCCAACAGGAGATAACCCGACAGGAGATAACCCGACAGGAGATAACCCGACAGGAGATAACCCGACAGAAAATAACCCGACAAGAGATAACCCAACAGGAGATAACCCGACAGGAGATAACCCGACAGGAGATAACCCGACAGGAGATAACCCGACAGGAAATAACCCGACAGGAGATAACCCAACAGGAGATAACCCAACAAGAGATAACCCGACAGGAGATAACCCAACAGGAGATAACCCAACAGAAGATAACCCAACAGGAGATAACCCAACAGGAGATAACCCAACAAGAGATAACCCAATAGGAGATAACCCAACAGGAGATAACCCAATAGGAGATAACCCGACAGGAGATAACCCGACAGGAGATAACCCGACAGGAGATAACCCGACAGGAAATAACCCGACAAGAGATAACCCGACAGGAAATAACCCGACAAGAGATAACCCAACAGGAGATAACCCAACAGGAGATAACCCGACAGGAGATAACCCAACAGGAGATAACCCAACAGGAGATAACCCGACAGGAGATAACCCAACAGGAAATAACCCGACAAGAGATAACCCGACAGGAAATAACCCGACAAGAGATAACCCAACAGGAGATAACCCAACAGGAGATAACCCGACAGGAGATAACCCGACAGGAGGTAACTCGACAGGAGATAACCCGACAGGAAATAACCCGACAAGAGATAACCCGACAGGAGATAACCCGACAGGAGATAACCCGACAGGAGATAACCCGACAGGAGATAACCCGACAGGAAATAACCCAACAAGAGATAACCCAACAAGAGATAACTCAACAAGAGATAACCCAACAAGAGATAACCCAACAAGAGATAACCCAACAGGAAATAACCCAACAAGAGATAACCCAACAAGAGATAACTCAACAAGAGATAACCCAACAAGAGATAACCCAACAAGAGATAACCCAACAGGAGATAACCCAACAGGAGATAACCCAACAGGAGATAACCCAACAAGAGATAACCCAACAAGAGATAACCCGACAGGAGATAACCCAACAGGAGATAACCCAACAAGAGATAACCCAACAAGAGATAACCCGACAGGAGATAACCCAACAGGAGATAACCCAACAGGAGATAACCCAACAGGAGATAACCCAACAAGAGATAACCCAACAGGAGATAACTCAACAAGAGATAACCCAACAAGAGATAACCCAACAAGAGATAACCCAACAAGAGATAACCCAACAAGAGATAACCCAACAGAAATGGATTTTAGGCTAAGTTCACATCACTGCTGAGCTCGGTCTGGTTCAAAATCTGTTCAAAGACAAATAAAGCACCCAAACAGGCCCTTTCCACAATTGACACCGCTGGGTCCCGCCAGATCCTATTGACCTGAATGGGGTTCATCAGGTTTTGAACAGAATAAAAAAATGGACATGCAGTATATTTACTCTGCTTAACTTCTGTCTTTTGACGACAGAGCTCAGTGGTGATGTGACTGAGCCCTTACTGACTTATATACGTACATGATTGCTCTTCTTTCTTTATATATTTATATAGCACACAGATTCCACAGCAATGTACACTCATATTGGTCCCTGTTTGACTTCACAATCTAAATTCACCTACCTGTATGTTGTGGAGAAAACCCACATAAACACGGGGAGAACATTCACGTTCTTGGTGAGATTTGAACCTAGAACCCCAATGCAGCCTGACAACAGTGTCAACCACTGACCCACTGTGCTGCCCATTTGTATGCCCGTGACGCCCACATGAGGGGGTAACTATAGAAAGAAAGATAAAGAAAAAGGGACTTCACGAAACATCTTGTCCACAGGTTTTTAAGGGTATAAAGAAATGTCTGGCATGGCTGTATAGGGGTTTGTGACCCTGAATCTGTACCTACATTATATTAGTAAACTAACCCCTCTAAAGAGATATGAAATTAGGTAGGTAGAAATCCGCTAATTCTCCCTCACAAACAATGTTTGCAGAAGGAAGTAACAGTCCCAACATGTTTCCCCTGTACAATCAAAGATTCCTTTAGGGGACAGTCGCTGAGATTACCAAACCATTAAAGAAATTGGTAAACCATAAGTCATATATGATATAAACCAACAGAAAGTACAATGGCATAAAAATAGGACCATAAAGGGCATTAATTCTGATGTCCCGATGTAGTTTAAGATGCACCATACCTGATGGAGGATCAGTTTCAGACTGGAAACGTGTCTTTTTTTCCCCCTTACCTTTCCGTTGCAATATGTGACAGAAAGACCTGAAAAAAATGCAAGAACCTTTTATAGTGATATAGAATGATATTAGATATTATTTTACATGTCTCATGTCTTTCTATCATATATAATCCGTGGTCCCCTGATGAACCTTTGATTGCGCTGGAGAAACATGTTGGGACTGTTTGTTTTTGCTGTGAACATTTCTGGGTGAGGTTGGACATCCTGTGTCATCTACTATTGTGATGGTTTTTTTTTATTGGGGCATTAGTGGTTAGCTAAGTCTGTTTCTAGATATTGTCACCTGACATCCACCACCATCGTGTCCTTCATTTCATTTTGGACCCTGGACCCATCTTGCTCATCTTTGAATGTGACTGACCGCCATAAAATTGAATTGCGATTACATGGCACCCTTGAAAAGTCTCCTTACAATAATGTGACTAAAATTACAGGTACAGGCATAGCTATAGGGGGTGCAGAGGTAGAAGTCGCACATGGGTCCTAGAGTCTAAGGAGGCTTAAGGGGGTGCTCCGGGGAAGAACATATAAAAAAAATCTCCAAAGCCACCAAACTACCTTGATAGTGTTCCCTGTAAATGATCCTGCCTGATCTGCATGTCCCCTCTGGTCTTCTCTGGCTGCTTCATATTTTTTGCCATCCTGCAGCATGAATTCTACATTTCCCAGCAGCCATTGCTCTCGCTCCTCTCATTGCCGTCCAACTCCCTCTCTGAGAGCAGCCCCCACCCTCCAGTTTTTTGAAGAGACAAATTCAGTGTCTGATTGGCTGACGATGCTCACCTCCCAGTTCTCAGCCCTAAAGAGAGTATGACTCATTAGTGCAGGGCAGAAACCACGTGGTCTGTGTCTCTCAGGAGGGTGGGGGCTGCTTTCAGAGAGGAACTTGGATAGAGACACAGTGAAGATGATGTATTTTCCTCAATCCCTGCATGTAAGTGACAACTTAAAGAGGGGAAAGAGCTCTATATAGCTAATAAATAAAATTTAGACAATGAAATAGTTTGGTAGGAGGGAATGGATGGGCTATGGGTTCAGTTCGCCGGAGTACCCCTTTAAATATATTTCTGAGAACATAGCAGTAGTATTGATGGCAGATGGTAGGTGGGGCCCTATTACAGATTTGCAGTGGGGTCCTGAAGCTTTAAGATACGACTCTACATTGAGGACTACAGCGCCGATTCCACCATCTACTGAGTAGCACATTTACTACTGACACAGTTGTACTTAGTCCCTGACATGAAACATTCTGTGACTAAAAGGCATGAAATAAATAATTCCCTTGTTAATTGATGCCTACACTGTTATGTTCTGCAGGTTTTACACAGTCAATGTTTTGACACAAAACTGACAGAACGAAATTACGACTTGTCTCTCCAGCGTGTGTGTGATCTAGTCAGGCGCTGTTATTTGGCTCAGTTATAAAAGGGAGAAAAATCAAGAGGAAGAATAAGAAATAAAAGTCGTAGAATTATTTTAATTATATTGTGCGCTTCCTCTGATGTGTCCATAGGGGGGCGGAGACAGACATTGTGGGTGCCGAGACAATATTATCCAAAAAGATATGATAAGAAGATTATATGATGTTGCGGATTCTGGACGTTTTATATATTGGGTCCTGGGATGAGGTGGATTGTGGACGTGTTTGGACTATGGGGCGGTGCTGGGCAGTTTATAGTTAATGTCAGGATCCCTGGTGATCTACAACACAGTGTGTGGGGGATTAATTCCAGGATCCCTGGTGATCTAGAGCAGAGTGTGTGGGGGATTAATTCCAGGATCCCTGGTTATCTAGAGCAGAGTGTGTGGTGGGTTAATTCCAGGATCACTGGTTATCTAGAGCAGAGTGTGTGGTGGGTTAATTCCAGGATCACTGGTTATCTAGAGCAGAGTGTGTGATGGTTTGATTCCAGGATCCCTGGTGATCTAGAGCGGAGTGTGTGATGGTTTAATTCCAGGATCCCTGGTGATCTAGAGCAGAGTGTGTGATGGTTTAATTCCAGGATCCCTGGTGATCTAGAGCAGAGTGTGTGGGGGGTTAATTCCGGGATCCCTGGTGATCTAGAGCAGAGTGTGTGGGGGGTTAATTCCAGGATTCCTGATGATCTAGAGCGGAGTGTGTGATGGTTTAATTCCAGGATCACTGGTGATCTAGAGCAGAGTGTGTGGGGGGTTAATTCCGGGATCCCTGGTGATCTAGAGCAGAGTGTGTGGGGGGTTAATTCCAGGATCCGTGGTGATCTAGAGCAGAGTGTGTGGTGGGTTAGTTCCAGGATCACTGGTTATCTAGAGCAGAGTGTTTGGGGGTTAATTCCAGGATTCCTGATGATCTAGAGCGGAGTGTGTGGGGGTTAATTCCGGGATCCCTGGTGATCTAGAGCAGAGTGTGTGGGGGTTAATTCCAGGATCCCTGGTGATGTAGAGCAGAGTGTGTGGTGGGTTAATTCCAGGATCCCTGGTGATCTAGAGCAGAGTGTGTGGTGGGTTAATTCCAGGATCCGTGGTGATCTAGAGCAGGGTGTGTGGTTCATTCCAGGATCCCTGGTGATCTAGAGCAGAGTGTGTGGGGGTTAATTCCAGGATCCCTTGTGGTCTAGAGCAGAGTGTTTGGGGGTTAATTCCAGGATCCCTGGAGATCTAGAGCAGAGGGTGTGGTGGGTTAATTCCAGGATCACTGGTGATCTAGAGCAGAGTGTTTGGGGGTTAATTCAAGGATTCCTGATGATCTAGAGCGGAGTGTGTGGGGGTTAATTCCGGGATCCCTGGTGATCTAGAGCGGAGTGTGTGGGGGTTAATTCCGGGATCCCTTGTGGTCTAGAGCAGAGTGTTTGGGGGTTAATTCCAGGATCCCTGGTGATCTAGAGCAGAGGGTGTGGTGGGTTAATTCAAGGATTCCTGATGATCTAGAGCGGTGTGTGTGGGGGTTAATTCCGGGATCCCTAGTGATCTAGAGCAGAGTGTGTGGGGGGTTAATTCCAGGATCCGTGGTGATCTAGAGCAGAGGGTGTGGTGGGTTAATTCCAGGATCACTGGTGATCTAGAGCAGAGTGTTTGGGGGTTAATTCAAGGATTCCTGATGATCTAGAGCGGAGTGTGTGGGGGTTAATTCCGGGATCCCTGGTGATCTAGAGCGGAGTGTGTGGGGGTTAATTCCGGGATCCCTTGTGGTCTAGAGCAGAGTGTTTGGGGGTTAATTTCAGGATCCCTGGTGATCTAGAGCAGAGGGTGTGGTGGGTTAATTCAAGGATTCCTGATGATCTAGAGCGGTGTGTGTGGGGGTTAATTCCGGGATCCCTAGTGATCTAGAGCAGAGTGTGTGGGGGGTTAATTCCAGGATCCGTGGTGATCTAGAGCAGAGTGTTTGGGGGTTAATTCCAGGATCCGTGTTGATCTAGAGCAGAGTGTGGGGTTAATTCCAGGATCCCTGGTGATCTAGAGCAGAGTGTTTGGGGGTTAATTACAGGATCCCTGGTGATCTAGAGCAGAGTGTGTGGGGGTTAATTCCAGGATCCCTAGTGATCTAGAGCAGAGTGTGTGGGGGGTTAATTCCAGGATCCCTGGTGATCTAGGACAATGAAAGGATTAAAGGGGTATTCCAGCATCAGAACAAACTATTACCCAAGACATTCCATAAGTTTGTAATATAGTTTTGTTTCAGACTGTACTGGCTTCAGAACGTGTTTTCCAGGAATACCCCTGACAGGAAGTTGTGTAGTCCTCTCATTGTCAGTGTGATGTTATCTCAGCAGCTTCCCGACTCCTCCCTCTCTCCTGACAGGAAGTTGTGAAATCTCCTTATTGTCAGTGTGGTGTTGTCTCCAGCTATCCTGCTTCTCCTGTCCTGCTGACAGGAAGTATTGTAGTCCTCTCGTTGTCAGTGTGGTGTTGTCTCAGCAGCTCCCCAGCTCCTCCCTCTCTACTGACAGGAAGTATTGTAGTCCTCTCGTTGTCAGTGTGGTGTTGTCTCAGCAGCTCCCCAGCTCCTCCCTCTCTCCTGACAGGAAGTATTGTAGTCCTCTCATTGTCAGTGTGGCATTGTCTCAGCAGCTCCTCTGCACCTTCCTATCTCCTTACAGGAAGTATTGTAGTCCTCTCGTTGTCAGTGTGGTGTTGTCTCAGCAGCTCCCAGGCTCCTCCCTCCCCCTCTGACAGGAAGTTGTGTAGTTCTCTCATTGTCAGTATGGTCTTTGTCTCCAGCTCCCCGGCTCTTGTCGGAGAAGAATAGGCAGAGTGGGAGGGCTGTAATGAATAGCTGAGGGAAAGCAATGCATTCTGGGAATTGTGGTACTGAGCAACTGCTCCTCCAGGAAGTAGTGAGAGGTTTCAGAACTGGGGCAGACGAGTGAGGCTGGAGAAAAAATAGGTCTTGCAGCGTCTTCTTCTCAGGCTATATCTCCGAGAATCAGGGCGCTCGATTGACCCCATTAATTTTGGCTATTATGACCCTTCAAAATTTTGGGCGTCAAAGTGCAAAAAAGAAAAAGGGAGTTTGACGGCCGTATTTGACGGGGTACAGCGGCTGTGTGAAAGGGGCGTAAGCAATGCTATGTGCTTCTGCAGCATTTTTAGAAGCCTGATGTTGGAATACCCCTTTAATACATGGATGAGGGCACTGAGAGGGTTAGTGCTGTATACCTAGGGTTCAGAGGTTACTCACCTCTCCAGGCTCCAGCGTTGCCCTGACTGTAACATTGATGGTTCAGCTTAAACTGATCATAGAGATGAAAACAAGAGAGGACAGAGAGGACTGTGCAGCTATAGGGCCGATCTCCATCATCATGTAGCGGAAATTCAGTAGGCTGAGGCTTAAAAGCAGTGTTTTCTAAACTGTGGGTCTCCAGCTGTTGCAAAACTACACTTCCCAACATGGCAAGACTGCCAAAAGCCTGTCTGTCTCCTCCAGAGGATCCACACTGTCCCTTAAGGGTAAATCAAGGCTTTACTCTCATCTCATCCCTTAGTGCAGTAGTCTGCAAAATGTGGCCCTTCAGCTGTTGCAAAACTACAACTCTCAGCATGCCCGGACAGCCAAAGGCTGTCCGGGCATGCTGGGAGTTGTAGTTTTGCAACAACTGGAGGCCCCCTCGTTTGGAAACACTGGCATGTATTATCCATGGAGTTAGGAAAATGTTTCTGAACCATTGTACCTCCAGCTTGTTAAAACTACAACTCTGAGCATGCCCGGACATCCTAGGGCTGCTGAGATGAGAGGGAAGCCTTTATTTACCTTTCAGGGACAGTGTGGATTCTCTGAAAAAAGGCATACATTGCTTTTGCCGTCCGGGCATGCTAGAAGTAGTAGTTTTGTAACAGCTGGAGGCACACTTGTTGGGAAAAACTGGCATATATTATCCAAGGGATTATGACAGTGTTTCCTAACCACTGTGCCTCCAGCTGTTGCAAAACTACAACACCCAGCATGCCCGGACAGCCAAAAGGCTGCTGAACTGAAAGGGAAGCCTTGATTTACCTTTCAGAGACAGTGTTGACCCTCTGGAGGAGGCAGAACGGGGATTGGCTGTCTGGGCATGCTGGGAATTGTAGTTTTGCAATATTTGAAGCCACCCTGGTTGGGGATCACTGGCATGTATTTTCCAAGGGGTTAGGACAATGTTTCTCAGCCAGTGTGCCTCCAGCAAAACTACAACTCCAAGAATGAGAAGGTAGCCTTGATATACCTTTCAGGGACCGTGTGGATCCTCTGGAGGAGGCAGACAGGACATTGGCTATCCAGTCATGCTGGGAGTTGTAGTTTTGTAACAGCCGGAGAAACTCTGTTTGGAAAACTCTGTAGTGAAGCCTGAAATTGCAGCTGTATAACCGAGCGACGAGCGGTTTCGGCTCCGTCATATTTAATGATACGCTGCACCCTCACCGGGCGGCGAGATTGGGGTTTAAAAAAAGAATCTTCTTTTTCTCAAGCAAATATCTACAGATGTCTGGAAATTAAAGATGAATTAAAGATAATTGGAGAGAACGTTCGTTCTAACCTCGAATTCTCGCATCAGACTCCTGACAAATGTAACCATTGAAATGCTCCAAGTCTTATACTTAACATTCAGGAGACTAAAGTGCTGGGAGAGCTGGGTCTACTGTGTGAGGCGGGAGGGACTGTCAGGGTGGGGGGGGTCGGGGGTCGGGCGTTCTCTAGGAGGGTGAAGACGTTCTCAGAGGAAGCTGAACACATAATGCAGATATGAGGAACTTTCTTTTTTTTGGAAAAGGTCACTGCAATTTATTATTGCAGTAATTTTTTTTTGCTAAGCTAAAGCCAGAAAGGTAAATCAAGGCTTTCCTCTCATCTCATCCCTTAGTGCATTGTTCTTCAAACTGTGGCCCTGCAGCTGTTGCAAAACTACAACTCACGGGCACGCCCCCTCAATTCAAGTCTATGGGAGGGGGCGTGACGCCCCCTCCCATAGACTTGCATTGAGGGGGCGTGTCCTTGACTTCATGAGCGGGGCGTGACCATGACGTCACGAGCCTCCGGCGCTGCACCTGACACTCTAAACGAGCAGCAGGGAGAGAGCGGGGGTCCCCAGTGGCGGGACCCCCGTGATCAGACATCTTATCCCCTATCCTATGTCTAGGGGCGGAGTAGCCCTTTAAGGGTTTAAATGATACAATTTCTAACCAGCAAATCAACTATGTAACCATATTTCTATCATTTAGTTAATCATGTCGGTATACGAGATGATTGTTTTCGATGGATTTACAATGGCGCCGTAATACGAAATTGAAGAAAAAGAGATCACACATTCCATAGGTAACATAAAACGTCTGAGCTTTTATTAATCCATTAATTATTAAGCCATATACATTTTCTAATATAAATGTGAAATAGTCTCAATTCAGAAAAACATAAGACTTTACTTGTTTCGTGGTTGCCCAACTTAATCATTAGCCATAAGCCACATGATTAAGCTGGTGACCTGGAAATGTGTCAAGACTATTTTATATTTGTATGTAAATAAATTTAAATACCCATTTTATTCACATTTATTAACTTTTTTTTTTTACACTTTTTACTTTTAACATGTGATCTTTTGATTGCATACACTGTTCTGTGCCATAGCATAGCAGTGATCATTGTTATCGGTGCTCTGCTGCTCCAGTCTGTTAAGGGCCCTCCTGCCGTCCTCTCAGCTGATCGGGACATCATGATTTCATTGTGATGGTCCCAATCAGCTCCGCTATGCTGCCGGCATTGTTTTTCTTTAATTTTAGATGCTGCAATCAACCTTGATCACGGCATCTAAAGGGTTAATGCCAGGCATTGGCCCAATCGACGATGCCTGGCATTAACCGTGGGTCCTGGTTGCTCATAGTAGTTGGGACCCACTGGGTTTGAAGGGGGCTTAGCTTGTGAGCACACTTCAAGCAACGGTAAAGGGACCAGGGAGTACAGGTACGCCCCACGTCCTTGAGTAACAGGATGCAAGGGCATACCCACACGCCCTGCGTCCTGAATGGTTTCAATTGATAGTGGATCCTGCATGTCACCCAGTCAGAGGCCATATGCCCAGCAGAGGTGAGTGGAATGAGTGTGTTGGGGTCCCATCCGAAGTGAGGCCACCTCCGCGTGGTGGATGAGGGACACGTTTTGATCAAAAAGTGCACTAAGAGCCTCCATTTTTTGACCAAGATGCTGCTGCAACCTTCTTTTTGTAAAAAGGTAAATCAAGGCTTCTCTCTCATCTAATTTCTTAGTACAGTGGTCATCAAACTGCCATGCTGGGAATTGTAGTTTTGCAACAACTGGAGACACACTGGAAAAACACTCTAGTAAAGTCTGAAATTGCATCTGTATAACTGAGCTTTTTATTAATCCATTAATTATTAATCCAAAAAAAAAAAAAAAAAGTTATAATACAAATATGAAATGGTCTCAATTCAGAAAGACTTGACGTGTTTCGTGGGTGCCCAACTTAATCATTAGCCAAAATGCACATGATTAAGCTGGCGACCTAGAAATGCGTCAAGACTATTTTATATTTTGTATTTAAATGAATTATTAAAAGCAAAGACGTTTTATGGTTTTACGGTTGGATTAGCGTTGGATTTCTTTTTCTTCAATTGTCCTGAACCACCGCACTCTTGTGTCGAGCTGATTGTACTGTTCTCTGCTCTGGATTATTAAAGGAAATGGGAAGAATTTTATTTTTATTTTTTACATTTTTATTTTTTTATCTTCACTTACAATCCAACCAGATACAATGTGACATTATCAATGATTTCCTCGGCGGCCGCTCACAGTAAGGTGCATCGGAGTTCTTATTCAGAATGGCGCCTCTCTCTCTGGAGATAATCGATAACCTGCGGGTCCTACGCGCGCTCACGTCTCTCGCCGTCGTAGTGGAGCACGGGACGCCGTCTCTCAGTCACCAGCGGTGGAAATTCTAGTTATGAGTGGAATTTCCCTTTAAATGCCTGTTTGGGTATCAGTCACTAATAAGTGTTACCCTAACCATTATGTGTGACGTGCCTTGGGGGAGTGTGGAACCTTAATGATATATGTGTGTGTATGTATATATATATATCTATCATAAAAATAAAATAATAATGGCGGCATCAGGTCGGAGTCCAGAGGTGACCGTCGTGGCCGCCCGGTCCGATAACCGTTTTCATACGCCGCACACATTGTCGAAAAAAAAAAAGTAATTTTCTGCTTTTTTTTGGAGGGGGGTGACAAATCCTGCAAAGATTTCGCAGGTGTCACAGAAACCGCAACAATAGAAACCAAAATGTCACCGAAATCTCAGAGAAGAAGTTAAAGAAATATTAACCTCTGCAGTACCAGAGCCACTATGAATCATTACATCACTGCATATATCAGTGTCTCCCAACCAGGGCGCCTCCAGCTGTTGCAAAAATACAACCCCCAGCAAGCCCTGACAGCCAAAGGCTGCTTAGACTAGAGGGAAGCCTTTATCTACCTTTCAGGGACAGTGTGGATCCGCGATCTCCCTGCAGCATCCTATGCGGAGACTGCGTCTCTAGTTTCGGAAACCTCTGGGTTTCCGGGACTGGAGACGTGATGTTACACCACGCCCCCTCCATTCATGTCTATGGGAGGGGATGTCACGCCCCCTCCCATAGACATGAATGGAGGGGGCGTGGTGTGACGTCACGTCCCCAGTCCCGGAAACCCGGAGGTTTCCAAAACTGGAAATTCAGCACCCGCGGGTGCTGCAGGGAGATCGCGGGGGGTCTCAGCAGTGGGCCCCCTGTGATCAGACACCTTATCCCCTATCCTTTGGATAGGGGAAAAAATATTTTTGCCCAGAATACCCCTTTAATGAATCCTGGCAGAGTGGTAAACTCCCCCCCATCTATAATGGAGGTGAATATGACATTAATTCCTAAGAAAGAACAACCCATAATAGAACTGACTGCCTTAAAGGGGCACTCCGCTGGAAAACTTTTTTTTATTTTTTTAAATCAACTGGGGCCAGAAAGTTAAACAGATTTGTAAATTACTTCTCTTAAAAAATCTTAATCCTTCCAGTACTTATTAGTTACTGAATACTACAGAAGAAATTATTTTCTTTTTGGAACACAGAGCTCTCTGCTGACATCACGACCACAGTGCTCTCTGCTGACACCTCTGTCCATTTTAAGAATTGTCCAGAGTAGGAAGAAATCCCCATAACAAACATATGCTGCTCTGGACAGTTCCTAAAATGGACAGAGATGTCAGCAGAGAGCACTGTGGTCATGATGTCAGCAGAGAGCACTGTGCTCGTGATGTCAGCAGAGAGCACTGTGGTCATGATGTCAGCAGAGAGCACTGTGGTCATGATGTCAGCAGAGAGCACTGTGGTCATGATGTCAGCAGAGAGCACTGTGGTTGTGATGTCAGCAGAGAGCTCTGTGTTCTAAAAAGAAAAGAATTCCCTCTGTAGTATTCAGCAGCTAATAAGTACTGGAAGGATTAATTTTTTTTTAATAGAAGTCATTTACAAATCTGTTTAACTTTCTGGCACCTGTTAATAAAAAATAAAAAAAGTCTTCCACCGGAGTACCCCTTTAAGACCAATATCACTATGAAATGTGGATTTGAAAATTTTAGCGAAAATGTTGGCACGTAGACTAGTTGAGGTGATACCGACATTAATCCATGTAGACCGGTCCGGCTTTATTCCGGGTAGGCAAATTCATGACAATATAGTAAAAGTGTTGGCTAGCACAATGATGGAAGGGGACTGATCCCGCTCCGCCCTGTCATTGGACGCAATGAAGGACTGTGACACGGTAGAATGGGAGATGCTTTTGGCGTATTATGGACCGGTTTGGGTTTGGTGAAAGGTTTATAAGATGGGTGAAACTATTACCGTATTTTACGCTATATAAGACACACCCAATTTTAAAGGGTGAAAATTTAGAAAAAAAAGATTCTGAACCTTCAACCTGCGCACCTCCAGATGTTGCCGTTGGCTGTCCGGGCATGCTGGGAGTTGTAGTTTTGCAACATCTGGAGGTCTGCAGGTTGAAGACCACTGGTATAGGAGGTAATACTCACCTGTCCCCGCAGCTCCGGACCGTCACCGCTCGTCACCGCTGCCCTGGATGTCGCCGTCCATCGCTGTCGCTGCGTCCCCGGGTGTCCCTGTTGCTCCAGAACGTCTCTGCTGCCCGGGATCCTCGCTCTCCGTCGCCGCCATCACGTCGCTCCGCACGCCGCTCCTATTGGATGACGGGACGGCGTGAGCGATAACGTGATGATGACGAAGGAGAGCACTGGCCATGCAGGGGATCCCGTCACGGAGCAGATGCCGAGGAGGCAGGTAGGGTCCCTCCCGGTGTCCTGTAAGCTGTTCGTGATGCCGTGATTTCACTGCGGCGGTCCTGAGCAGCCAGGTTAGTGTCACTTTCGCTTCAGACGTGGTGGTCAGCTTTGATCGCCGCGTCTGAAGGGTTAATATAGGGCATCACCGCGATCAGTGATGTCCTGTATTAGCCGCGGGTCCCGCCCGTTGATGGCCGCAGGGACCGCCGCGGTAGGACAGGGTTTAATGTGTATTCGCAGTATAAGACGCTCCAACTTTTTCCCCCTCCAAACTGGGGAAGATAAAGTGCGTCTTATACGGCGAAAGATACGGTATAACGACCCAATTGCTAGTATTATTATTAATGGAAGACTGACTGATTCCTTTCCGCTCTCTAGGGGAACTAGACGGTTGTCCCCTCTCCCCGCGTCTCTTTGTATTATTTCTAGATATAAGACGGTTTGGGATAAAGGGAGAGAACAATGAGATCCTCTCATATATGATATGATTCTATTCCTAAATAAGCCCAATGATCGCAAAAGTCATAGAAATTGGGGATGAATTTGGAGAACTATCAGGAATGGAGGTAAATTGGGAGAAATCCTTATTACCAGTAGTGGAAGGTACAGAGATATTAGATCGGGGGGGTAAACCCCTAAAATATCTAGAAATAGAAATGACAGCAAGTTGTAAATCATTTTTGGAATCCAATCTTAACCCCTTAAGGACAATGGACGTACTCCTACGCCCCCGTTTCCGTGTCCTTAAGGACCGAGTACGTCCTGTCCATTCCCGGCCCCCCGCCGCTAGCCGTAGGGGAGTCGGTGCCCGATGCCTGCTGATATCGATCAGCAGGCATCGCGGCATATCGCACAAAAAGGGCATGCTGGGAGCTGTAGTTATGCAACAGCAGGAGGCAGATCACCACAACCCCCAGCATTGTCTTATGGGCAACAGCTGGAGGCACATTTTTTCTATGGAAAAGTGTACCTTCAGCTGTTGTATAACTACAACTCCCAGCTTGCACAATCTGCTGGGAGTTGTAGTGGTGCATCTGCTGGTTGCATAACTATAACTCCCAGCATGCCCGTTGGCTGTCGGTGACTGCTGAGAGTTGTAGTTTTGCAACAGCTGAAGGCACACTGGTTGTGAAACACTGAGTTAAGTAGCAAACCAGTGTGTCTCCAGCTGTTGCATAACTACAATCCCCAGCCAAAGTAGTATGCCTCCAGCTGTTGCATAACTACAAGTCAAGTCCCAGCATGCCCTTCCTCTGTCCGTACATGCTGGGGGTTGTAGCTTTTACAACAGCTGAAGGCACACTATTTGCAAAACACTGAGTTTGTTACCAAACTCGGTGTTTCACAACCAGTGTGCCTCCAGCTGTTGCAAAACTACAACTTCCAGCATGCACTGATAGACTGTACATGCTGGGAGTTGTAGTTTTGCAACAGCTGGATGTTCCCCCCTCCCCAATGTGAACGTACAGGGTACACTCACATGGGCGGAGGTTTACAGTAAGTATCCGGCTGCAAGTTTGAGCTGCAGCAAATTTTCTGCCGCAGCTCAAACTGCCAGCGAGAAACTACTGTGAACCCCCGCCAATGTGACTGTACCCTAAAAACACTACATTACACCAACACACAACAAAATAAAAAGTAAAAAACACTACATATACACATACCCCTACACAGCCCCCTCCCCTCCCCAATAAAAATGAAAAATGTCTGGTACGCCACGGTTTCCAAAACGGAGCCTCCAGCTGTTGCAAAACAACTACTCCCAGTATTGCCAGACAGCCACTGACGGTCCAGGCATGCTGGGAGTTTTACAACAGCTGGAGGCACCCTGTTTGGGAATCACTGGCATAGAATACCCCTATATCCACCCCTATGCAAGTCCCTAATTTAGGCCTCAAATGCGCATGGCGCTCTCACTTTGGAGCCCTGTCGTATTTCAAGGCAACAGTTTAGGGCCACATGTGGGGTATTGCCGTACTCAGGAGAAATTGTGTTACAAATTTTGGGGCGTATTTTCTGCTTTAACCCTTTTTTAAAACGTATCTGGCACCATAGGGGCTTCCTAAATGCGGGGGGTGTTTTCTGCTATTACCCTTTTGAAAAATGTAAAATGTTTGGGAAACCAAGCATTTTAGGTAAAAAATAAAAAAATGTTTTACATATGCAAAAGTCGTGAAACACCTGTGGGGTATTAAGGTTCACTTTACCCCTTGTTATGTTCCCCAAGGGGTCTAGTTTCCAAAATGGTATGCCATGTGTTTTTTTTTTTTTTTGCTGTTCTGGCACCATAGGGGCTTCCTAAATGCGGCATGCCCCCAGAGCAAAATTTGCTTTCAAAAAGCCAAATGTGACTCCTCCTCTTCTGAGACCTGTAGTGCGCCAGCAGAGCACTTTTCACCCCCATATGGGGTGTTTTCTGAATCGGGAGAAATTGGGCTTCAAATTTTGGCGGGTATTTTCTGCTATTACCCTTTTTAAAAATGTAAAATTTTGCGGAAACCAAGCATTTTAGGTAAAAAAAAATTTTTTTTTTTTACATATGCAAAAGTCGTGAAACACCTGTAGGGTATTAAGGTTCATTTTACCCCTTGTTATGTTCCTCAAGGGGTCTAGTTTCCAAAATGGTATGCCATGTGTTTTTTTTTTGCTGTTCTGGCACTATAGGGGCTTCCTAAAGGTGACATGCCCCCTAAAACCATTTGTCGCTCCTTCCCTTCTGAGCCCTCTACTGCGCCCGCCGAACAATTAACATAGACATATGAGGTATGTGCTTACTCCAGAGAAATTGGGTTTCAAATACAAGTAAAAATTTTCTCCTTTTTACCCCTTGTAAAAATTCAAAAATTGAGTCTACAAGAACATGCGAGTTTAAAAAATGACTGAATGTCATTTTGAATACTTTGAGGGGTGCAGTTTTTATAATGGGGTCATTTATGGGGTATTTCTAAGATGAAGACCCTTCAAATCCACTTCAAACCTGAACTGGTCCCTGAAAAATAGTGAGTTTGAATATTTTCAGAAAAATTTGAAAATTGCTGCTGAACTTTGAAGCCTCTGGTGTCTTCCAAAAGTAAAAACTTGTCAATTTTATGATGCAAACATAAAGTAGACATATTGTACATGTGAATAAAATGTTTTTTTTATTTTGAATATCCATTTTCCTTACAAGCAGAGAGCTTCAAAGTTAGAAAAATGCAAAATTTTCATTTTTTTCATCAAATTTGGGGATTTTTCATTAAGAAAGGATGCAAGTTACCACAAAATTTTACTACTATGTTAAAGTAGAATATGTCACTAAAAAACAATCTCGGAATCAGAATGATAACTAAAAGCATCAGAGTTATTAATGTTTAAAGTGACAGTGGTCAGATGTGCAAAAAACGCTCTGGTCCTAAGGTGTAAAATGGCCTGGTCCTTAAGGGGTTAAAGAGGTTAAGGGGTATTCCAGGGAAAACTTATATATATATATATATATATATATATATATATATATATCAACTGGCTCCAGAAAGTTAAACAGATTTGTAAATTACTTCTATTAAAAAAACTTAATCCTTTCAGTACTTATGAGCTGATGAAGTTGAGTTGAGTGCTCTCTGATGACACGTGTTTTGGGAACTGTCCAGAGTAGAAGCAAATCCCCATAGCAAACCTCTTCTACTCTGTGCAGTTCCTGAGACAAGCAGAGATGTCAGCAGAGAGCACAGTTGCCAGACAGAAAAGAACAACTCAACTTCAGAAGCTGATAATTACTGGAAGGATTAAGATTTTTTAATAGAAGTAATTTACAAATCTGTTTAACTTTCTGGAGCCAGTTGATCTAAAAAAAAATGTTTTTTTCCTGGAATACCCCTTTAAGCCACTAAAAGAAAAATTTAGGAAAAAGGTTTTGGCTGTCCGGGTACGCTGGGAGTTGTAGTTTTGCAACAGCTGGAGGCACCCTGGTTGGGAAACACTGGTGTAATCCCAGTGAATGTGGTTGAGCTGCCATACCAGTCACAACCAACAGACAAGGGTGGCGCTGTTTCTAAAAATGGATTACATTTTTTAATATATATTTTTGTTATGCCTTTATCTTTTTCGTCCAATGACCTGATGCGATAAAAAGACAAATCCACCGTGTAAAATCACTTGCGGCTAAGAAATAAAATGAATTTGTCGCCATAGTGAATATAAAAAAGACTCCAAAGTAAATGCTATGAACTGCTGCAAAACAACCTGCCTCGTGATCTTCTGTACCTTTACATACTCCTCAATAATTATAGACTTTATAACGCACTCTGTGCTTGATCCCGCCGCATGCTGGCACGTACATAACGCGGTATATATACAAAGCCTCTTATACCGTATACTGATGCATGTTGTGAAAAAAATCAAAAAAATAAACACCATACTTTCCTGTTTTAAAGGGGTACTCCACTGGAAAACCATAAAGTGACAGAAAGTTATACAGATTTATAAATTACTTCTATATAAAAATCTTAATTCTTCCAGTACTTATCAGCTGCTGTATGCTCCATAGGAAGTTGTGTAGTTCTTTCCAGTCTGACCACAGCGCTCTCTGCTGACACCTCTGTCCATGTCAGGAACTGTCCATTACAGGAACAAATCCCTATAGCAAACCTCTCTTGCTCTGGGCAGTTCCTGACATTGACAGAGGTGTCAGCAGAGAGCACTGTGGTCAGACTGGAAAGAACTACACAACTTCCTGTGGAGCATACAGCAGCTGATAAGTACTGGAAGGATTAAGGTTTTTAAATAGAAGGAATTTACAAATCTGGTTTTTTTTATGGCACCAGTTGATTTAAAGAAAAATGTTTTCCAGCGGAGTACCCCTTTAAAATTAACCCTATTTTAAATGTCCTGATACACGATGAACAGATCCCAAAATGCGCTTGAATTTTCTTGTTTTCACTTTTGCTTTATTATCAGAGAATTTACGCAAACAGAAACCGAATGACACGGATATGGGATTGTGTGAGCGCTGTGCGGTATTTTTGGGTGTGTATAGGAATGCGTTAGATGGCGAGAAATCTTATATCTGTTAATTCTCAGAACGACACAGAAAAAAGCTCTAAATCTGCCCGAACACATAAAAACATATCGGACTGATAATGTTTTTATGAAATAATAACAGAAGTTTACCGTGAATGGGGGTCGCGGACTGCGACCCCCATTCACGGTAAACTTCTGTTATTATTTCAGTAGATACATTCAGATATAAAGCGGAAGTTTCTCTGACTCCCTGATTTCTGGCAACAAAACAAAGAATCCGGTAAATTAACCCCTTAAGCAACCTTGAAAATTAAATTTTTTGCATTTTAAACTAATTATTTCCATATCGTACGGGGCTTGTTTTTTGCTAGATGGGTTGTACTTTGCAACAATTTAAAACCAAAAAAGAAAACCTTCAGTGACCTTGAAAATGTTCATTTTCATATTTTCGTGCATTTCTGCTTCATTTTTCTTGACTAAAAGTATTTCCATCTTGTATTGGGCCTGTTTTTAACGGGACAGATTTACTCTGTAATCATTTAAAACAGAAAAAGGATTTTAAAAAAATCAATAAATAAAAATAAAAAAAAATAAATAAGATTCAGGTGGATTAACCCATTTAGTGACCTTGACTCCGTTTTGTGTGCACTTTTTTTTCTTAACTGTAACTATTTCCATAAGGCTTGTTTTTTTTTTTTTGCTGGATAGGTTGAACTTTCTTAAAACAGAAAAAGGGAAGAAAAAAAAAGATTCAGGTGAATTAACCCCTTTAATGACCCTTTTTTCCCTTCCCTTTTTTCTTTTTCCCATTTTCATGTATTTTTGCTTCTTTTTTTCTTTACTTAAAGTATTTCTATCCTGTACGGAGTTCATTTTTTGCAAGACAGATTTTACTCTGTAATCATTTAAAACAGAAAAAGGAAACAATAAATAAAAAAAAGAAAGATTCAGAAAGATTCAGAAAGAAAGAAAGATTTAGTGACCTTGAAAATTTTAATTTTTTCCATCTTGTATGGGGCTTGTTTTTTGCTGGATGGGTTGTACTTAGCATTCATTTAAAACAGAAAAAGGAAAGAAAAACAAAGATTCAGGTGGATTAATTGACCTTGAAATTTTTAATGTTTTCATTTCCGTGCATTTTTTCTTTTTTTTGTCTTAACTGTAACCAATTCTATCTTGTATGGGCCTTGTTTTTTGCCGGATTGGTTGTACTTTGTATTGATTTAAAACGGAAAAAAGGGGAGGGGGGGGGGGGGGAGAATCAAAGATTCAGGTGGATTAAGCCCTTTAGCGAAATTTAGCAAAATCATGCATTTTTTTTAAACCGTGACTGTTTCCAACTTGTACAGGGGGCTTATTTTTTGCAGGACGGACTGTAATTTGTAATGACTCCCTCTATTTGATCATAAATGCTGTAAAACCGAAAAATGGGGGGGGGGGGGGGGGAAGTATCAGATCGATTGACCCTTTTTGAAAATCTTAATTTTTGCATTTCTGTTTTTTCTTCCTAACCGTAACTATTTCCATCTCGTGCGGAGCTCGTTTTTTGCAGGACGTATTGTATTGGTTTGATCATAAAATATATGTTATAAATTTATATCATGAAAGGGATCAAGTGAATCAAGTGAATTCAAAATTTAAATAAAAAGTCCCTGGTCTTATTGGATTAATTTTTTGGTGGCATAGATTTGTATCTATGTATTTTCCCCAGTTTAGTGTACGTCCTCTTTGCAGTTCTCTGCTTTAAGGGGTAAAGGGGTACTCTGCTGCTAGAAATCTTATCCCCAATCCAAAGGATAGGGGCTAAGGGGTCTGATCAAGGGGGTCCCGCTGCCCACGGCCTTTCCTGCGGCAGTGCCTGTGACATCATGGCTACGCCCCCTCGTGATGTCACGTCATGTTTCCTCCATTCATGTCTATGGGAGGGGGCGTGTTGGCCGACACGCTCCCTCCCATAGACATAAATGGAGGGGGCGTGGTGTGACGTTTCAAGGGGGACGTGACAGTGACTTCATGAGCATGGCCTCCGGCTCCGAGTGTTCTGAATAAAATGTTCAGAATGCTGGAGCATGGAGCTGGAGTACCCCTTTAAATATCTCTGCCAGCACTGCTCTATGTTGTACTTCCTGCCCTTATTTCCTATTCTGTCTATGACATAGCCTACAGAGGAGTGTATGTGTTATTCAGGCTTTTTGTATGAGCAAAGAAAAAGGACAATAAACTGGTGAAAGAGTACCTGCAACCTACATGAAACGTTTCAACACATCTTTGCAGGTAGATTCTTGGTGACTCAATAAACATTTGGATATTCTGCACTTCTGGATGCTGCCGGATCTCCTGGAATGATGCGGGGGCATGTGAAATGTTTTCATAGGTCTGAGTCTTCAGCCCCCCCCCACAATAATATCAAGGTATAGGCAGGAAATGGTCAAACTTAGGTGAGGGGTTCCCTAAATAATACCGCCACGGAGTGCCAACCATTATTCCCTACATGTAACCCCCTCCATGTCCCTGTATCTTTAACTATGCCAGCAAGGCCCAGGCCTGGGGCAGCACTTTATTAGGGGGCAGCCGCTGGGGACAGCATTTTATTTTTGGAGAAGGAGACAGACACTTCCCGACCCCGACTAGTTACTAATCCTCTGATGACTGATTTTGGTAAAAAAATGGCTGAATTTACACTTTGTATTATTTTATTTAAATATCAATATCTCTCAAAATAATAGATAAAACATTTGAAATGGTACAAAAAACAACAAAATGTACAAGCAGGCACTCTCCCTAGGTGGAGCCTAAAGAGGAAAGAGTGGAGCCTAGAGATGAAAGGGTGGAGCACTAAGAGGAAAAGGTGGAGCCTAAAGAGGAAAGGGTGGGACCAAAAATGGAAGGATGGAGTTTACAGAGGAAGAGGTGGGTCTTAAACAGTATATAGATATGAGACAGATAGGAAATGTATTTGAGATAGATAGATAGATAGATAAATACATAGATGTGAGATAGATAGATAGATGTGAGATAGAGATAGATATGAGATAGAGAGATAGGAGATAGATAGAATGATAGATATGAGATAGATAGATAGGAGATAGATAGAATGATAGATATGAGATAGATAGATAAACAGGTAGATATGAGAAAGGTATGAAATAGATAGATAGATATGAGATAGATAGATATGAGATAGATAGATATGAGATAGATAGATAGATATGAGATAGATAGATATGAGATAGATAGATAGATATATATGAGATAGATAGATCGATAGATATGCGATAGATAGATATAGATATGAGATAGATATTAGATAGATATGAGATAGATATGAGATAGATAGAAATGAGACAGATAGATAGATCGATAGATAGATAGATATGAGATAGATAGATAGATATGAGATAGATAGATATGAGAGATAGATAGATATGAGATAGATAGATAGATATGAGATAGATAGATATGAGATAGATAGATATGAGATGGATAGATAGATAGATAGATAGATAGATATGAGATAGATAGATATGAGATAGATAGATATGAGATAGATAGATATGAGATAGATATGAGATAGATATGAGATAGATGGACCGTGGCGTGGACCGTGTCGGTGGACCGGTTCTAAGTTGCTACTGGTATTCACCAGAGCCCGCCACAAAGCGGGATGGTCTTGCTGCGGCGGTAGCAACCAGGTCGTATCCACCGGCAACGGCTCAACCTCGCTGACTGCTGAGAAGGCGTGGGACAGAAGGACTAGGCAGAGACAAGGTCAGACGTAGCAGAAGGTCAGGGCAGGCGGCAAGGTTCACAGTCAATGGCGATAGCAAGAGGTCAGGAACACTGGTAAGGCAAACACAATAAACGTTTTCTCTGGCACAGGGCAACAAGATCCGGCAAGGGAGTGCAGGGGAAGTGAGGTTATATAGACAGGTGCACAGGTGGAAGCTAATTAGGCTGATTGGGCCAGGCACCAATCATTGGTGCACTGGCCCTTTAAATCTTAGAGAGCTGGCGCGCGCGCGCCCTAAGGAGCGAAGCCGCACGCGCCAGGACGTGACAGCCGGGGACCGGGACAGGTGAGAGACTTGGGATGCGATTCGCGAGCGGGCGCGTCCCGCTATGCGGATCGCATCCCCGCCGGCAATGTCAGTGCAGCGCTCCCGGTCAGCGGGTCTGACCGGGGCGCTGCAGAGAGTGGAACGCCGCGAGCGCTCCGGGGAGGAGCAGGTACCCGGAGCGCTCGGCGTAACAGTACCCCCCCCTTAGGTCTCCCCCTTTTTTTGTCCGGTAATTGCTTCACGTGGGACGAGGACACTGGGAGAGATTGTAGGGTTTCCTCATCAAAGGCAGGCAGTACAGCAGGAGTGGGAATTGGGAGGGAGGGCAGAGGGTGAAGCTTGGCACGGGGCAGAGTGTTACCAGGACGGGGGCTATGAGGAGGCACGGCACAGTCCTGATAGGCCTTGGGGAGACCAGGTGTAGGAGGAGGCACTGAGGCTTGCCTGACGGGACTGGGAGCAGACGTGAGGCATTTCTTGCGGCAAGCAGGGCCCCAATTCTTGATCTCCCCGGTGGTCCAGTCAAGGGTGGGAGAATGATGCTGGAGCCATGGCAGACCGAGGAGGACTTCAGAGGTGCAGTTGGGAAGGACGAAAAATTCAATCTTTTCGTGATGGGGTCCAATGCACATTAAGAGGGGTTCTGTGAGGTAAAGCACAGTACAGTCCAACTTCACTCCGTTGACCGAAGAAATGTAGAGCGGCTTGATGAGACGGGTCACCGGGATGCAGAACTTATTCACCAAAGAGTCCAGAATAAAATTTCCAGAAGCACCAGAGTCCAAGAAGGCCGCAGCTGAGAGGGAGGAGTTGGCAGAAGGAGAAATCCGCACGGGCACCGTGAGACGAGGAGAAGCAGACTTCGTACCAAGAGACGCCACTTCCACGTGAGCTGGGTGCGTGCGTGCGTTTCCTAGACGTGGAGGACGAATAGGGCAATCCACCAAGAAGTGTTCAGTACTAGCGCAGTACAGACATAAATTTTTATCCCTACGGCGAGTCCTCTCTTCCTGGGTCAGGCGAGACCGATCCACTTGCATAGCCTCCTCGGCGGGAGGCACAGGGGTAGATTGCAAAGGATACTGTGGGAGAGGTGCCCAGAGATCTAAGTCTTTTTCCTGGCGGAGCTCCTGGTGTCTCTCAGAAAAACGCATGTCAATGCGGGTGGCCAAATGGATGAGTTCTTGCAGGTTGGCAGGAATCTCTCGTGCGGCCAGCACATCCTTGATGTTACTGGATAGGCCTTTTTTAAAGGTCGCGCAGAGAGCCTCGTTATTCCATGATAATTCGGAAGCTAGAGTACGAAATTGGATGGCGTACTCGCCCACTGAAGAATTACCCTGGACCAGGTTCAGCAGGGCAGTCTCGGCAGAAGAAGCTCAGGCTGGTTCCTCGAAGACACTACGGACTTCAGCGAAGAAGGACTGGACTGTGGCTGTGGCAGGATCATTGCGGTCCCAGAGCGGTGTGGCCCAAGACAAGGCCTTTCCTGAAAGAAGGCTCACTACGAACGCCACCTTAGACCGTTCTGTAGGAAACAAGTCCGACAACATCTCCATATGCAGGGAACACTGAGACAGAAATCCACGGCAGAGTCTAGAGTCCCCATCAAATTTGTCCGGCAGGGACAAGCGGAGGCTGGGAGCGGCCACTCGCTGCGGAGGAGGTGCAGGAGCTGGCGGAGGAGATGGTTGCTGCTGTAGCAGAGGCAGAAGTTGCTGTAACGTGGCGGTCAACTGCGACAGCTGCTGTCCTTGTTGGGCAATCTGCTGCGATTGCTGAGCGACCACCGTGGGAAGGTCAGCGAGACTTGGCAGCGGCACCTCAGCGGGATCCATGGCCGGATCTACTGTTAGGATTCGGCAGGCTGGATGTGGATCCTCTGTGTCAGCGATATGAGATAGATAGAAATGAGACAGATAGATCGATAGATAGATATGAGATAGATAGATATGAGATAGATAGATATGAGATAGATAGATATGAGATAGATAGATATGAGATAGATATGAGAGATAGATAGATAGATAGAAGATAGATAGATAGATATGAGATAGATAGATAGATATGAGATAGATAGATATGAGATGGATAGATAGATAGATATGAGATAGATAGATATGAGATAGATATGAGATAGATAGATATAGATAGATAGATATGAGATAGATAGATATGAGATAGATATGAGATAGATAGATAGATATGAGATAGATAGATATGAGATAGATAGATATAGATAGATACAATAGATAGATAAATGAGTGTAAGATTGTCGAAACGTTGCTGTATGTTGGGGTAAATAAAGACCCTTCTTTCTTCACCACAATTGGAGTGCCACCACTGCCTTTCTTTGCTGGACTGTGTGAACGCGGATCCTGAGCCGGGGTCCGTGTATGTTGGCACTGGGAGTGCTGCTTTCTCTGTGTGAATGGATAAATAGATAGATAGATAAAGTATTATGTGGGTCCTATAGGTGTGGGCAAATGTAGATTATGGGGTTCATGAGTTTAGTCAGATATAGGGCAGCACTGTATACTGCCTCAACAACAGTGCTCAATGGTGCCCAAATAATAACCATTGCAGGAGGAAGTGGTGCATCAATAAACCAGTTCAACAGCTCCCACCTCCACCTTGTGCACGGACTGGTCGGCAGCGTCTCCGACCTGCCCCAATAGGAATCTGAAGAAAGAAGGGTGCCCACGTGTGTCATTTCATTATAACAAAACACCAGCCTATAGCACTCAAACACCGACGGGTTTCTGATCCATTGGACCCTTCATCAGGGGATTTGTCATAGAGCTGGGGTAGGTGGTCCTACTTTGTTATTTAGGATTGTAGACCAATGTGTTGCATGTATTCTGGGTGGTAAAGCCGGGGACCTAAAACCGCACGCAAATTTAGCAATTCCAACACCTTCTCGTTGACAGTGACTTATCGTATCTGTTCTTATGGTTTTTTTGTTGTTGTTTTTTTTTACTGATAATTGGACACAAACCAGGACAGATTGTCTCCAATAATAATCATAAATCACCGAAGGAAAGAAGCCTATGTTTGACGTGGCCGCGCGCACACCGCTATATGTGATCTGCACCATCCTCTTCATTTCCATCACACAATAACATCTGGACTCCGACAATCTGAAATAAAAAATGAATTGTAGCAAATTGATTCTGAAGGAAAGTAAAAGTGACTGAATGGAAACACAGAACGTAAAGTACGGAAAGCTGAGTGCGCGAGCGCGAGGGAACGGCGTCGGAATGCTGTAATTCCTTTGATGTTTACACCATGTGCCAGGTGTGTTTATAGGGCGATGCCAACCATGTGTGTTCTCGCCCCATCTCTTCCTGGAGACAAATTATTCTGCAAATTTGCATTTGACATTTTTATGTTCAATAACAAAAATGGAGAAATAGATGAGAAAAATAAAGAAAAAAACGCATTTTTGATTTGCCCTATTTTTAAAAACATCATAATAACAATACCATGCCACGAAGACACTCTAAGGCAGTGTTTTCCATCCACTGTACCTCCAGCTGTTGCAAAACTACAAATCCCAGCATGCCCAGACAGCCAAAGGCTGTTGATAAGAGGGACGTTTTGAATTACTTTTCAGGGACATTGTGGATCCTCTGGAGGAGGCAGGCAGGCCTTTGAATGCAAACTTAAACATCTCTGTCAGCACTGCTCTATGCTGCACTTCCTGCCTTGATTTCCCATTCTGTCTATGATATAACCTACACAGGAGTATTTGGGTTATTCAGGCTTTTTGTTATGTTTCAGTACAGACAACAGGTGGAAATTATAGGCAAGACACCCCCAATAAAGGAGTGGTTCTGCAGGTGGTGACCACAGACCACTTCTCGGTTCCTATGCTTCCTGGCTGATGTTTTGGTCACTTTTGAATGCTGGCGGTGCTTTCACTCTAGTGGTAGCATGAGACGGAGTCTACAACCCACACAAGTGGCTCAGGTAGTGCAGCTCATCCAGGATGGCACATCAATGCGAGCTGTGGCAAGAAGGTTTGCTGTGTCTGTCAGCGTAGTGTCCAGAGCATGGAGGCGCTACCAGGAGACAGGCCAGTACATCAGGAGACATGGAGGAGGCCGTAGCAGGACCGCTACCTCCGCCTTTGTGCAAGGAGGAGCAGGAGGAGCACTGCCAGAACCCTGCAAAATGACCTCCAGCAGGACACAAATGTGCATGTGTCCACTCAAACGGTGAGAAACAGACTCCATGAGGGTGGTATGAGGGCCTGACGTCCACAGGTGGGGGTGGTGCTTACAGCCCAACACCATGCAGGACGTTTCGCATTTGCCAGAGAACACAAAGATTGGCAAATTCTGCACTGGTGCCCTGTGCTCTTCACAGATGAAAGCGGGTTCACACTGAGCACATATGACAGACATGACAGAGTCTGGAGACGCCGTGGAGAACGTTCTGCTGCCATCAACATCCTCCAGCATAACCGGTTTGGCGGTGGGTCAGTAATGGTGTGGGGTGGCATTTCTTTGGGGGGCCGCACAGCCCTCCATGTGCTTGCCAGAGGTAGCCTGACTGCCATTAGGTATGAGATGAGATCCTCAGACCCCTTGTGAGACCATATGCTGGTGCGGTTGGGTTCCTCCTAATACAAGACAATGCTAGACCTCATGTGGCTGGAGTGTGTCAGCAGTTCCTACAAGAGGAAGGCATTGATGCTATGGACTGGCCACCCGTTCCCCTGAATCTGATTGAACACATCTGGGACGTCTCGCTCCATCCACCACAGACTGTCCAGGAGTTGGCGGTTGTAGTTGTGCAACAGCTGGAGGCACACTGGTTGGAAAACACTACTCAGTAAAAGCTCAAACATTATGTAGCCTCATTCAGATGGGAGAATTTTTTATAAAAAGTAAAAACAAGCCCTGGTGTCCCTGGTTGATTATTTTTGAGGCACAGATTTGCACTGTTCTGTATTTTCCCCACTTTACTGTTTTTTGGTAAACGTGAATATCTTTGCCAGCACTGCTCTATACTGTACTTCCTGCCCTCACTCCCATTCTGCCTGTAGTATAGCCTACACAGTCATGTGTGTGTTATTCTGGCTTTCACCTGGTATAACTGGCGCTGTATGTCCGGGATAGAATGCAGTTTGTTTCCTGGATCAATGTAACTAACTATAAAAAAATCTCATTGACCACAATAAAGCAGGAGGTGACTGACCTGCAGCTGTAGGGATCCTGTAGCTTTGTGATAAGGTACTGGGGGTATAAGCAGAGGAGGAGGAGCCTGGGATGGGTATTGCCCTCCCCCACTACCTGCAGTTGTTGTTTTTTTGGAATGTGATTAAAATTCATTTTTTTTTTTTTTTTTTACGTTTACACTGTTCACCGTATGGGATCATTTACATTATATTTTGCCATTTATTAATTGTTTTTATGCTTTTTGGGGATAAAATGGAAAAAAGAGGCAATGAGTTTAAAAAAAATGTTTACGTTTCTTTTTACTTTTCTATAGCGAGCATTAGATTGCATATACTGATCAGTATTATCGGCGATCTTCTGCTTTGGTCTGCTCAATGTCAGACAAGAGTAGAAGACCCCGGATTATGGCAGGTGAGGAGACCTCCGTCCACCATCTTGGCTGATCTGATCCCCGCGGTCATACATTTGATCATCGCTTCAAAGTGCCGCATTGCCGCAGATGCTGTGATCTGTATTGATCACGGCATCTGAGGGGTTAATGGCGGACATCAGTGCGATCGCAAGTGTCCGCCATTACCGGTGGGTCGATGGCTGCTCATAGCAGCCGGGACCTGCTGCACATGACACGAGCACCGCTCCAGTGCTTACGTCATGTATGGGACATAAATGTACATCCTGTTGCGCTAAGTCCCAGCGGACGTACATGTATGTCCAGGGTCCTTAAAGGGGTTATCCAGGAAAAACTTTTTTTTATATTTCAACTGGCTCCAGAAAGTTATACAGATTTGTAAATTACTTCTATTAAAAAATCTTAAACCTTTCAGTACTTATGAGCTGCTAAAGTTGAGTTGTTCTTTTCTGTCTAAGTGCTCTCTGATGACACATGTCTCGGGAACCGCCCAGTTTAGAAGCAAATCCCCATAGCAAACCTCTTCTACTCTGTGCAGTTCCCGAGACAAGCAGAGATGTCAGCAGAGAGCACTGTTGTCAGACAGAAAAGATCAACTCAAATTCAGCAGCTCATTAGTACTGGAAGGGTTAAGATTTTTTAATAGAAGTCATTTACAAATCTGTTTAACTTTCTGGAGCCAGTTGATATAAACATTTTTTTTTTCCTGGAATACCCCTTTAAGGGGTTAAAGGAGCGCGCCAATCTTATACGCGCTGCAGGAGATCAGCGGCAGGATCCGGCTTTCAATCCCAACTGGGATTCCGCAGCAGTTGCCGAAACCGAGATTGCGCCAATCTTAACAGTGTTAAAGGGTTACTCCAATGCCCCAGCATTCGGAACATTTTTTTCTTAACGCAGAGTGTGGGGGTCGTGAGGTCATGCCACGCCCCCTCAATGCAACAATATGGGAGGGGGTGTGATGTCACGCCACGCCCCCTCCCATAGACTTGCATTGATGGGGTGTGACGTCCCAACCGCGCAGCCCGCACAACAAAATGTTCCGAACGTTGGGGCAGTGGAGTACCCATTTAACCCCATAGATGCTGTGGTCAGTACCAACTATGGAATCTATAGGATTGACAGGAGGAGGGGAATACCCCTGTTCCCCATTGCCGACCCCATAATGTGATTGCGGGGTCCCAATAGTTGCTGATGGCCTCCTGTCTGACGAACACGGGAGCCTGTGATACTGACGTATATACTGACATATATACAATGCTGCCGCACAGACGTACAGTATATAACAGGCGAAAAGTATAAAAATAAAAGGTTTTCAATGAATGAATAAAGTGTTTTAGAAAGTGCAAATAAACGCCCCTTTCCCAATAAGGCTAAAAAAAAACAAACAAAAAAAACCCCAAAACTTATAATTAATAGATATGGCCACGTTCGTTACGAACGTGGCCATATCTATTAAGTATAAGTTTTTTTTTTTTTTTTTTTTTTTTAGCCTTATTGGGAAAGGGGCATTTAGATGATTGTACTATAAGATGATATCGTTTTTATCCCGCACGTTGAACACAACAAAAAGTTTAAAACGCAAGAATTGAAAATTTTGGTCCAAAAAAGTTAAACAAAAAAGGACCCAAAGGCAGCATGTATACAAAAATGATACCAATAAAAAGAGCAGCCCATCCCCCCAAAAATTTGTCCTGACACAATGGGGTCGGATGGAACATAAAAAAAAAAAAAAAAAAAGTTATGGCTGTCGGAACAAGGTGACACGAAAAAAGAGGGAAAAAGAACATAAAAAGGGACGTAAGTTGGGTATTTCAGGGGTTAAAAAACAAATGTTTATTATTTACACATTTTAGGATGAAAACATTTCATACACAACATTTAATGTTCTCATTGTAACAAAATGATTTTTAATTTGTAAAACGAATCACGAGGTATTTAAAAAAAAAATCAGAAAATTTACATTCTTTAATAATAATAATAATAATAATAAAAAATAAATAAATAATAATAATAATAAATAATAATAATAAATAAATAATAATAAAGAAATGTTCCATCTTTTGGTTACTTTCTCTATTCTGAGTATGGACTGACGTTCTCCTCCGCAGGACCGGAATTTTTTTTTTTTAGTGTAGAATTTCCTGTAGGGTCGATAACACGTAAGGTCGCCCAAATTTTGCGGTTTTCCCAGAATCCCCTGCAGACTCCTCTTTAGCGCGGCGCTGTAGTGAATCAGATGGTGGAGGAGGATTTGCATATATAGTATTTAGATCAAGAGGATACGAGATTTAAATGCAAAATTCCAGGATCTCATGAATAATTCAGCGCGCGCCCTCCCCTCCCCCCACAGCGTTGTGCGGGAGATTGTAATCTGCTACAGAGGGAGTCGAGTTAACTCCTCGGCTCCCAGAAAATGCCGCCATTGTTTTACTTTTCCAGGGGGTGTTTTAACTCTTTTTGTAAGACGAGGAGTCGGGTCGTAGGAGGATCGCGGGGTTAAACTCATGCATTTAGCGCGAAGAACAGGACGCCTGCAGATGCAGTAGCGTGGTATGCTACATGGGGGGATCGTTTAACGCTGTATGCGAAGCATTAAAAACATGGCACATGTTGCCGACTATTTTGGTTCTGTCCACCCATTTGAAAGCGGCAAAAAATGATTCTTTTCTTTATATTACGGAACCATTTGTAGATTATGAGAGAATCCGTCATTTATCGATCAGTGAATGAAAGGGTTAAAGCTTCTGTATCTGTAATAAACTGAATCATGCCATACTCATCTCTCCCCACTCCAGCGTTGGCGCTCCTTCCCCCCTCCTTGTTGTGCTGTCCCGCCTCCAGGGATGACGTTCCGATCCCGCTGCAGCCGATCACTGAGGCTTTGGTGGGTTCAGGACAACACTGGTGGCAGATCATTGGGGTAAGTAAAGAAAAGCATCGAGGGGATCGGAAGAGGTAAGTATGGCATGGAGAGAGATGGGCCCCGCTCTGGAGATCGTGGGGAGTCCCAGTGGTCGGACCCCCTGTGATCAGAAGCTTATCCCCTATCCTGTGAAGAAGGGATAAGTCATTTTTGGCTGGATAACCCCCTTTGATATGTAAATGAAGCTCAAGTGCCTAGGGGGCGTTCCTCATGGCTCACCAGCCCATCTTCTCTTACTCATCAGGGAGGATAAGTGTAACCCGGACTCTTCATGTGCTGACACTTGAGCCTCATTTACATATTCAAAAACAGGCTGATAGGTCCCCTTTAATAACAAAATTCATAAAATGTTTTGGTTGTGGAATTAGCAATTAGGCAAATTTCCCAATTTTCTCATCCCATCGTCTTTTCTTCATTACACACTGGGGTCCTGGGGAGGAGCGTCACCATCATAGTGCACGAGCAGATACTTCTATATAGAGTCCTCATCACAGTCCACGAGGAGATACTTCTATGTAGAGTCACCATCACAGTCCACGAGCGGATACTTCTATGTAGAGTCATCATCACAGTCCACGAGCAGATACTTCTATGTAGAGTCACCATCAGAGTCCACGAGCAGATACTTCTATGTAGAGTCACCATCACAGTCCACGAGCAGATACTTCTATGTAGAGTCACCATCACAGTCCACGAGCAGATACTTCTATATAGAGTCCTCATCACAGTCCACGAGCAGATACTTCTATGTAGAGTCACCATCATAGTGCACGAGCAGATACTTCTATATAGAGTCCTCATCACAGTCCACGAGCAGATACTTCTATGTAGAGTCACCATCACAGTCCATGAGCAGATACTTCTATGTAGAGTCACCATCACAGTCCACGAGCAGATACTTCTATATAGAGTCCTCATCACAGTCCACGAGCAGATACTTCTATGTAGAGTCACCATCCTAGTCCACGAGCAGATACTTCTATGTAGAGTCACCATCACAGTCCACGAGCAGATACTTCTATATAGAGTCCTCATCACAGTCCACGAGCAGATACTTCTATGTAGCGTCACCATCAGAATCCACGAGCAGATACTTCTATGTAGCATCACCATCAGAGTCCACGAGCAGATACTTCTATGTAGAGTCACCATCACAGTCCACGAGCAGATACTTCTATATAGAGTCACCATCAGAGTCCACGAGCAGATACTTCTATGTAGAGTCACCATCAGAGTCCACGAGCAGATACTTCTATGTAGAGTCACCATCATAGTGCACGAGCAGATACTTCTATATAGAGTCCTCATCACAGTCCACGAGCAGATACTTCTATGTAGCGTCACCATCATAGTCCACGAGCGGATACTTCTATGTAGAGTCACCATCACAGTCCACGAGCAGATACTTCTATGTAGCGTCACCATCACAGTCCACGAGCAGATACTTCTATGTAGCGTCACCATCAGAGTCCACGAGCAGATACTTCTATGTAGCGTCACCATCATAGTCCACGAGCGGATACTTCTATGTAGAGTCACCATCATAGTGCACGAGCAGATACTTCTATGTAGCGTCACCATCATAGTCCACGAGCGGATACTTCTATGTAGAGTCACCATCATAGTGCACGAGCAGATACTTCTATGTAGCGTCACCATCATAGTGCACGAGCAGATACTTCTATGTAGAGTCACCATCACAGTCCACGAGCAGATACTTCTATGTAGAGTCACCATCAGAGTCCACAAGCAGATTCTTCTATGTAGAGTAACCATCACAGTCCACGAGCAGATACTTCTATGTAGAGTAACCATCAGAGTCCACAAGCATATACTTCTATGTAGAGTCATCATCACAGTCCACGAGCAGATACTTCTATGTAGAGTCACCATCAGAGTCTACGAGCAGATACTTATATGTAGAGTCACCATCACAGTCCACGAGCAGATACTTCTATGTAGAGTCACCATCACAGTCCACAAGCAGATACTTCTATGTAGAATCACCACAAGCAGTCCACGAGCAGATACTTCTATGGTGAGTCACCATCACAGTCCACGAGCAGATACTTCTATGTAGAGTCACCATCACAGTCCACGAGCAGATACTTCTATGTAGAGTCATCATCACAGTCCACAAGCAGATACTTCTATGTAGAGTCACCATCACAGTCCACAAGCAGACACTTCTATGTAGAGTCACCATCACAGTCCACGAGCAGATACTTCTATGTAGCATCACCATCATAGTCCACGAGCGGATACTTCTATGTAGAGTCACCATCACAGTCCACAAGCAGATACTTCTATGTAGAGTCACCATCACAGTCCATGAGCGGATACTTCTATGTAGAGTCACCATCACTGTCCACGAGCAGATACTTCTACGTAGAGTCACCATCACAGTCCACGAGCAGATACTTCTATGTAGAGTCACCATCACAGTCCACGAGCAGATACTTCTATGTAGAGTCACCATCATAGTCCACGAGCAGATACTTCTATGTAGAGTCACCATCAGAGTCCACGAGCGGATACTTCTATGTAGAGTCACCATCACAGTCCACGAGCAGATACTTCTATGTAGAGTCACCATCACAGTCCACAAGCAGATACTTCTATGTAGAGTCACCATCACAGTCCACGAGCAGATACTTATATGTAGAGTCACCATCAGAGTCCACGAGCGGATACTTCT
Source organism: Hyla sarda (assembly GCF_029499605.1). Classification (NCBI taxonomy): domain Eukaryota; kingdom Metazoa; phylum Chordata; class Amphibia; order Anura; family Hylidae; genus Hyla; species Hyla sarda. The sequence goes on from NC_079200.1 coordinate 3,503,647, forward strand.
ATGTAGAGTCACCATCACAGTCCACGAGCAGATACTTCTATGTAGAGTCACCATCACAGTCCACAAGCAGATACTTCTATGTAGAGTCACCATCATAGTCTACGAGCGGATACTTCTATGTAGAGTCACCATCACAGTCCACGAGCAGATACTTATATGTAGAGTCACCATCACAGTCCACGAGTAGATACTTCTATGTAGAGTCACCACAAGCAGTCCACGAGCAGATACTTCTATGTAAAGTCACCATCACAGTCCACGAGCAGATACTTCTATGTAGAGTCACCACAAGCAGTCCACGAGCAGATACTTCTATGTAGAGTCACCATCACAGTCCACGAGCAGATACTTCTATGTAGCGTCACCATCACAGTCCACGAGCAGATACTTCTATGTAGAGTCACCATCACAGTCCACGAGCAGATACTTATATGTAGAGTCACCATCACAGTCCACGAGCAGATACTTCTATGTAGCGTCACCATCATAGTCCACGAGCAGATACTTCTATGTAGCGTCACCATCACAGTCCACGAGCAGATACTTATATGTAGAGTCACCATCACAGTCCAAGAGCAGATACTTCTATGTAGAGTCACCATCACAGTCCACGAGCAGATACTTATATGTAGAGTCACCATCACAGTCCACGAGCAGATACTTCTATGTAGCGTCACCATCATAGTCCACGAGCAGATACTTCTATGTAGCGTCACAATCACAGTCCACGAGCAGATACTTCTATGTAGCGTCACCATCACAGTCCAAGAGCAGATACTTCTATGTAGAGTCACCATCACAGTCCACGAGCAGATACTTCTATGTAGAGTCACCATCCGAGTCCACAAGCATATACTTCTATGTAGAGTCACCATCACAGTCCACGAGCAGATACTTATACGTAGAGTCACCATCAGAGTCCACGAGCGGATACTTCTATGTAGAGTCACCATCACAGTCCAAGAGCAGATACTTCTATGTAGAGTCACCATCACAGTCCACGAGCAGATACTTCTATGTAGAGTCACCATCATAGTCCACGAGCAGATACTTCTATGGTGAGTCACCATCACAGTCCACGAGCAGATACTTCTATGTAGAGTCACCATCAGAGTCCACGAGCAGATACTTCTATGTAGAGTCACCATCACAGTCCACGAGCAGATACTTCTATGTAGAGTCACCATCACAGTCTACGAGCAGATACTTCTATGTAGAGTTACCATCACAGTCCACGAGCAGATACTTCTATGTAAAGTCACCATCACAGTCCACGAGCAGATACTTCTATGTAGAGTCACCACAAGCAGTCCACGAGCAGATACTTCTATGGTGAGTCACCATCACAGTCCACGAGCAGATACTTCTATGTAGAGTCACCATCACAGTCCACAAGCAGATACTTATATGCAGAGTCACCATCACAGTCCATGAGCAGATACTTCTATGTAGCGTCACCATCATAGTCCACGAGCAGATACTTCTATGTAGAGTCACCATCACAGTCCACGAGCAGATACTTCTATGTAGAGTCACCATCACAGTCCACGAGCAGATACTTCTATGTAGAGTCACCATCACAGTCCACAAGCAGATACTTCTATGTAGAGTCACCATCAGAGTCCACGAGCAGATACTTCTATGTAGAGTCACCATCACAGTCCACGAGCAGATACTTCTATGTAGAGTCACCATCATAGTGCACGAGCAGATACTTCTATGTACAGTCACCATCATAGTGCACGAGCAGATACTTCTATGTAGAGTCACCATCATAGTGCACGAGCAGATACTTCTATGTAGAGTCACCATCACAGTCCACGAGCAGATACTTCTATGTAGAGTCACCATCATAGTGCACGAGCAGATACTTCTATGTAGAGTCACCATCACAGTCCACGAGCAGATACTTCTATGTAGAGTCACCATCACAGTCCACAAGCGGATACCTGTATGTAGAGTCACCATCACAGTCCACGAGCAGATACTTCTATGTAGAGTCACCATCATAGTCCACGAGCAGATACTTCTATGTAGAGTCACCATCACAGTCCACAAGCAGATACTTCTATGTAGAGTCACCATCACAGTCCATGAGCAGATACTTCTATGTAGAGTCACCATCACAGTGCACGAGCGGATACTTCTATGTAGATAAACAATCACAGTCCACAAACAGATACAAAAACAGGTAAGCACAAGGCATACACAAGAACCTCTACATTGTTATTTAATAATAGCCTATACTGTAATATATAAGCAAAAAAATATATATATCCATCTTCTTATATTTATATATATATCTTCTTTAAAGTGGTATCCCACTGGAGCCGGGAGCTCGTGATGTCAAGGCCCCGCCCACTCATGACGTCCCGCCCCGCTCCCTCAATAAAAGTCTATGAGAGGGGGCGTGACAGCCGCCACGCCCCCTCCCATAGGCTTGCATTGAGGGGGCGGGGCATGACATCATGAGGGGCGGGGCTATGAAGCCACGAGCTCCCGATGCCGGCTCCAGTGTTCGGAACAGTTTCTTCCAAACGTTGAGCAGTGGAGTACCCCTTTAACCCCTTAATGACAACGGACGTATATTTATGTCCATTGACGGCTCCCATTATGTGAAGCACACTCAGGAGCTGAACGCGCTTCATATCTAATGGGTCTCGGTTGCTATCAGCAACCAGGACTCACGGCTAATACCGGATATCACCGATCAGGCTGATGTCCAGTATTAACCCTTTAGACGACGCAATCAAAATGCGTAGTCTAAAATGGCAGAAAACACTTGCCGGTTGGATAGCGGGAAGGTCCTTACCTGCCTCCTCACCGTCAGATCAGTGATCTATAGCGCCAGGCCTGCCATGTAGGCTGGAGAAGCAGAGCACCGATAACACTGATCAATGCTGAACTATGGCATAGGATTGATCAGTGTATGTAATCTAATGATTGCATGTAATAGTCTCCCATGGTGACAAAAAAAATAGTGTAAAAAAAGTAAAAAAAAAAAAAAAAAGGTTAATAAATGTGATTTAACCACTTCAGTAATAAAAGTTTGAATCATCCCCCTTTTCCCATAAAAAAAAATATGTAAACAATAATAAAAATGAACATTTGTGGTACCATCGCATACGTAAATGTCGGAACTATAAAAATATAACGTTGATTAAACCGCACGGTCAATGTCGTATAAAGTAAAGAAATTCCAAAGTCCACAGTATTTTTGGTCACTTTGTATACCCCCCAAAATATGTATAAAAAGCGAGCAAAAAGTTCCATGAAAACGAAAATGGTACCAATAAAAACTTCAGATCACGGCGCAAGAAATAATCCCTCATTACGGAAACATTAAAAAAGTTATAGGGGTCAGAAGATGACAATTAAAAAAAAACATATAAGACACTGTACTTTTCTAGCATATATAGCATTCCATACAGTAATAGAAGCCCCCTGGGGGTCCCACACAGTATAGTGGGTATATAAGTGGGTTGTGGGGAGAGTAGGTGCCCCCCCGTTAGGTAGTTTGGTCACTCAAGTAGGTAGACAGGTCCCTTTACATTGTTTCCCCTGTTACACAGGTGCCCCCAGTAGGTAGGTGCCACCTGTAGGTAGTTACTCCCTGTAGGCAATAGCAGCCCCCTATAAATAGGACTTACTCCCAGTAGGTAGGCCCCCCTGTAGATAGTAGCTCCCTGTATATAGTTGCAGCCCCCCCCCCCCAACTATAGTAGTAGCGGTTGCCCCCTTTAATTAGTAGTTGCAGCCCCCTTTAGGTAAAAGTAGTAGCAGCAGCCACTATGGGTAGTAGCCCAGTTTAGGTAGTTAAAGCAGCAGCAGCCACCTTTAGGAAGTAGTAGCCGCAGCAGCCCCCTTTAGGTAGCAGCACCAGCAACAGCCCCCTTTAGGAATTAGTAGCCGCAGCAGCCCCCTTTTGGTAGCAGCACCAGCAGAAGTCCCCATTAGGTAGCAGTAGCAGCCCCACTAGGTAGCAATGCCAACAGCAGCCCCCTTTAGGAAGTAGTAGCCGCAGCAGCCCCCTTTAGGTAGCAGCACCAGCAACAGTCCTCTTTAGGTAGCAGTAGCAGCCCCGCTAGGTAGCAATGCCAACAGCAGGAACCCCCCCTGGTAGAAGTGGCAACAGCAGCCCCCTTTAAGTAGCAGTGGCAGCAGCAGAAGTACCCTTTAGTGATGTCGCTCATGCACCGGAGCGCAGAAGAAGGACACGCCGCCTCTTGTGGTTGCCTGGTCGCTTGCTCTGTCTGAGTGTTGCTTTGGAAGAGAGGCAGTTGAAAGAGAGTTATAAAACAGGAGATATCTGCTGTGCGGAGTGAATCTGTGGAGCAGGAGTGACTTGTGTGAGTAATTACATTTGCACATAGAGGCATCACTGAATTTTAAACAGCCTTTTCACTTTCTTTTCTCTACTCTGCCTCTAGGGGGAGGGGTAGATTGGTAACAGGTGCTTAAATCTTAGTTTGGGACCCAGTTCTGAGCGTGCTCTGTGTGAGTGTTGCTTTGGAAGAGAGGCAGTTGAAAGAGAGTTGTAAAGCAGGAGTTTGAAAGCAGGAGTTTGGGATCGCTGTGAGTGTTACTATGTGAAATCCCAATAACTAGATGGCCTCCATGTTGGAAAATGCGGTCCGGTGTACATATTGTGTGATGTAGGCAGTCCTTGAACAGCAGTTTGAGGTGCATATTGTTGTGCGAGATGTGTGCGAGTTGTTCATTTAGAAGCCCAGATCCTGGATCTAGAGGAGCGACTGGCAACACTGAGACGCATTGACAACCTGGAGAGGAGTCTCCTGCTCACTGAGTAAGTACTCTCTGGGGTAGAGGTGGGGGAGGATAGTGGGACGGAGGGGCAGGACAGTCAGGCAGTTAGCTGGATTACAGTTAGAAAACGGGGTAGAGGGAAAAGTGTCAGGGAGGCTAGTCCTGATCTGGAGGGGTAGAGGGAAAAGTGTCAGGGAGGCTAGTCCTGATCTGGAGGGGTAGAGGGAAAAGTGTCAGGGAGGCTAGTCCTGATCTGGAGGGGTAGAGGGAAAAGTGTCAGGGAGGCTAGTCCTGATCTGGAGGGGTAGAGGGATAAGTGTGAGGGAGGCTATTCCTGATCTGGAGGGGTAGAGAGATAAGTGTCAGGGAGGCTAGTCCTGATCTGGAGGGGTAGAGGGAAAAGTGTCAGGGAGGCTAGTCCTGATCTGGAGGGGTAGAGGGATAAGTGTCAGGGAGGCTAGTCCTGATCTGGAGGGGTAGAGGGATAAGTGTCAGGGAGGCTATTCCTGATCTGGAGGGGTAGAGAGATAAGTGTCAGGGAGGCTAGTCCTGATCTGGAGGGGTAGAGGGAAAAGTGTCAGGGAGGCTAGTCCTGATATGAAGGGGTAGAGGGATAAGGGTCAGGGAGGCTAGTCCTGATCTGGAGGGGTAGAGGGAAAAGTGTCAGGGAGGCTAGTCCTGATATGAAGGGGTAGAGGGATAAGGGTCAGGGAGGCTAGTCCTGATATAGTTACATAGTTACATAGTTACATAGTTAGTACGGTCGAAAAAAGACATATGTCCATCAAGTTCAACCAGGGAATTAAGGGGTAGGGGTGCGGCGTGATATTGGGGGAGGGATGAGATTTTATATTTCTTCATAAGCATTAATCTTATTTTGTTCCAGGAATGTATCTAATCCTGTTTTAAAGCTGTTAATTGTTCCTGCTGTGACCAGTTCCTGAGGTAGACCGTTCCATAAATTCACAGTCCTCACGGTAAAGAAGGCGTGTCGCCCCTTGAGACTAAACTTTTTCTTCTCCAGACGGAGGGAGTGCCCCCTCGTCCTTTGGGGGGGTTTAACCTGGAACAGTTTTTCTCCATATTTTTTGTATGGGCCATTTATATACTTATATACGTTTATCATATCCCCCCTTATACGTCTCTTCTCAAGACTAAACAATTGTAACTCCTTTAATCGCTCCTCATAGCTAAGATGTTCCATGCCCCATATTAGTTTAGTCGCGCGTCTCTGCACCCTTTCCAACTCCGCAGTGTCCCTTTTATGGACAGGTGCCCAAAACTGAACAGCATATTCCAGGTGAGGCCGTACCAATGATTTATAAAGGGGGAGTATTATGTCCCTGTCCCTGGAGTCCAGGCCTCTTTTTATACATGACAATATCCTGCCGGCTTTGGAAGCAGCAGTCTGACATTGTGCTATTCTGTAGTCTGTGATCTACAAGTCACCCAGATCCTTCTCTACCAGTGACTCTGACAGTTTAATCCCCCCTAAGACATACGACGCTGCAGGTTATTAGGACCCAGATGCATAACTTTACATTTATCCACATTGAACCTCATTTGCCAAGTGGATGCCCAGACACTTAGTCTGTCCAAGTCATCTTGTAACTTATGCACATCCTCTATAGACTGTACCGTGCTACAAAGCTTAGTGTCATCTGCAAAGATAGAAACAGAGCTGTTATTACCATCCTCTATATACACAGCCCCCCCTCTATATACACAGCCCCCCTCTATATACACAGCCCCCCTCTATATACAGAGCTGTTAATACCATCCTCTATATCATTGATAAATAAATTAAACAACAGCGGGCCCAGTACTGAACCTTGGGGTACACCACTAATAACCGGGGACCAATCAGAGTACGAATCATTGACCACCACTCTCTGGGTACGATCCATGAGCCAGTGTTCAATCCAGTTACAAACTAAAATTTCCAAACCCAAAGACCTTAACTTACCTGTCAGACGTCTATGAGGGACAGTATCAAATGCTTTAGCAAAATCCAGAAACACTATATCCACAGCCATTCCTCTATATACACAGCCCCCCCCTCTATATACACAGCCCCCCTCTATATACACAGCCCCCCTCTATATACACAGCCATTCCTCTGTCAAGGCTTCTACTCACCTCTTCATAAAAGCAAATTAGATTGGTTTGACAACTTCTATCCTTAGTAAACCCATGCTGGCTATCACTTATAATACAATTATCCCCTATGTATTCCTGTATGTAATCCCTTATAAGTCCTTCAAACAATTTACCCACAATGCACGTTAGACTTACCGGTCTATAGTTTCCTGGGGAAGACCTAGAGCCCTTTTTGAAGATTGGCACCACATTAGCCTTGCGCCAGTCCCTTGGCACAATACCAGACACCAGAGAATCTCTAAATATCATGAAAAGGGGTACAGATATCACTGAACTTACCTCTCTAAGAACTCTTGGGTGTAGTCCATCCGGTCCTGGGGATTTGCTTACATTTATATCACTTAACTTACCTTGTACCATCTCTACATTAAGCCAGTTCAGTACATTACATGATGTGTTACCAGCACTGACCTGTACATGATGTGTTACCAGCACTGACCTGTACATGATGTGTTACCAGCACTGACCTGTACATGATGTGTTACCAGCACTGACCTGACCAATGTCAGCTCCTTTTTCCATAGTATATACAGAACTAAAGAACCCATTCAGTAGCTCCGCCTTCTCTTGATCGCCTGTGACAACCTCCCCATTATCATTATTAAGGGGTCCTACATGCTCTGTCCTTGGTTTTTTTGCATTTATATATCTAAATAAATATTTAGGATTAGTTTTGCTTTCTTTGGCCACCTGTCTCTCATTTTGAATTTTTGCTGTTTTTATTACATTTTTACAGATTTTATTAAGCTCCTTGTACTGTTTAAATGTTATAGCTGACCCATCAGATTTGTATTTTTTTAACGCAATTTTTTTTGTTGTTTATTGCTCTTTTAACCTCATTTGTCAGCCATGTAGGATTTAGTTTTAATCGTTTATATTTGTTCCCCTTTGGTATATATTTAGCTGTATAGTTATTTAGAGTTGATTTAAAGATGTCCCATTTCCCTTCTGTATCAGTATTTGAGAACATCTCCCCCCAGTCTATGTCCTGTAGTGCAGCTCTCAGCCCAGGGAAATTTGCCTTTTTAAAGTTATATGTTTTTGCCTTCCCCGCCTGTCTTTGTTTTCTACATTTTAAGTCAAAAGTAACTATATTGTGGTCGCTATTCCCAAGGTTTTCCCGCACAGTTACATTACCAACCAGCTCTGCGTTGTTGGAAATGATCAGATCCCACAAGGCATCACTTCTTGTTGGGTCCTCCACAAACTGGCCCATAAAATTATCCTGCAATAAATTTTGGAATTTTCTCCCCTTTGTAGTTTTAGCCAACCCCGGACCCCAATCTATATCTGGATAGTTATAATCTCCCATTATTACCACTGTACCTGCCCGGGCGGCCTCTCTATTTGTTTATACAGCCGACCTTCTATCTCTTCAGTGATATTAGGGGGTCTGTAGATTACACCAAATATTATTTTTTCAGTATTTCCCTCCTTTTGTAATTCTACCCACAGTGATTCCACATCCTCAGAATCATCACACACTATGGCATCGTTCACACTGACTTTCATACCACTTCTTACATACAGACAGACTCCACCACCTTTTCTGTTCATTCTATCCTTGCGAAACAATGTAAACCCCTGCAGATTGACAGCCCAGTCATGCGAGGAGTCCAGCCATGTCTCAGTGACCCCAACTATATCACCAGCCATGTCTCAGTGACCCCAACTATATCAATATGTTCCTCCAGTATCAAGGCCTGAAGCTCCCCCATTTTATTTGCTAGGCTTCTGGCATTTGTGAACATACACTTTACATTTCCATCCTTTATGCTATTGGGGTTAATGGGATTCAAGGGTGTAAGTTTTATTTTCCTATGAAGCCTATTCCTATTAACTATTCTAACCCCTCCCTCCGCTCCACCCCCAGGTACATTTATAATTCCCACCTCTCTATCTACACTATCTTCCCCCTCTTTGCTGTAGGTTCCCTCCCCCCCAGTCCCTAGTTTAAACACTCCTCCACCCTTCTAGCCATCTTCTCCCCAAGCAAAGCTGCACCCTCCCCATTGAGGTGCAGCCCGTCCCTACGGTAGAGCCGGTAACCGACAGCGAAGTCAGCCCAGTTCTCCATGAACCCAAACCCTTCCTTCCTACACCAGCTTCTGAGCCACTTGTTTACCTCCCTGATCTCCCGCTGCCTCTCTGGTGCGGCTCGTGGTACTGGTAGTATTTCAGAAAAGACTACCTTGGAGGTCCTTGCCTTAAGCTTGCGGCCTAAGTCCCTGAAATCATTTTTAAGGACACTCCACCTACCTCTTACTTTGTCATTGGTGCCAATATGTACCATGACTGCTGGGTCCTCTCCAGCCCCGCCCAACAACCTGTCAACCCGATCCACGATGTGCCGAACTCGTGCGCCAGGCAGACAACACACTGTTCGGCGATCCCGGTCTTTGTGACAGATTGCCCTGTCTGTCCCCCTAGGAGGGGTAGAGGGAAAAGTGTCAGGGAGGCTAGTCCTGATATGGAGGGGAAGAGGGATAAGGGTCAGGGAGGCTAGTCCTGATCTGGACACCCCAACAAGTTTCCCCTTTTGGCAGATGAGGGGGATGCCATTCCAGAGCTTGCTGTACTGCAGCAGGACTCTGCCTCTGACTGCCAGGGGGGTGTCTGCTCCAGTAAGGAGGGAGGGAGGAGTACAGGGCAGGCCAGACAGGCACTGGTAGTGGGGGACTCAATTATTAGGGGGACAGACAGGGCAATCTGTCACAAAGACCGGGATCGCCGAACAGTGTGTTGTCTTCCTGGCGCTCGAGTTCGGCACATCGCGGATCGGGTTGACAGGTTGCTGGGCGGGGCTGGAGAGGACCCAGCGGTCATGATACATATTGGCACCAATGACAAAGTAAGAGGTAGGTGGAGTGTCCTAAAAAATAATTTCAGGGACTTAGGCCCTGAAATATTCCCTGTACCATGAGCCGCACCAGAGAGGCAGCGGGAGATCAGGGAGGTAACAAGGGGCTCAGAAGATGGTGTAGGAAGGAGGGGTTTGTCTTTATGTGAAGTCCAGTCTGAAGGCCGCACTGCGGGAGGATATACAGGAGGAGACGATAATGTGGAGGCCGCACTGCGGGAGGATATACAGGAGGAGACGATAATGTGGAGGCCGCACTGCCGGAGGATATACAGGGGGAGACAATAATGTGGAGGCCGCACTGCGGGAGGATATACGGGAGGAGACGATAATGTGGAGGCCGCCCTGCGGGAGGATATACGGGAGGAGAGGATAATGTGGAGGCCGCACTGCGGAAGGATATACAGGAGGAGACGATAATGTGGAGGCCGCCCTGCGGGAGGATATACAGGAGGAGACGATAATGTGGAGGCCGCACTGCGGGAGGATATACAGGAGGAGACGATAATGTGGAGGCCGCACTGCGGGAGGATATACAGGAGGAGACGATAATGTGGAGGCCGCACTGCGGGAGGATATACAGGAGGAGACGATAATGTGGAGGCCGCACTGCGGGAGGATATACAGGAGGAGACGATAATGTGGAGGCCGCACTGCGGGAGGAGGAGAAGGAGACGATAATGTGGAGGCCGCACTGCGGGAGTATATACGGGAGGAGACGATAATGTGGAGGCCGCACTGCGGGAGGATATACAGGAGGAGACGATAATGTGGAGGCCGCACTGCGGGAGGATATACAGGAGGAGACGATAATGTGGAGGCCGCACTGCGGGAGGATATACAGGAGGAGACGATAATGTGGAGGCTGCACTGCGGGAGGATATACAGGAGGAGACGATAATGTGGAGGCCGCACTGCGGGAGTATATACGGGAGGAGACGATAATGTGGAGGCCGCACTGCGGGAGGATACACGGGAGGAGACGATAATGTGGAGGCCGCACTGCGGGAGGAGGAGAAGGAGACGATAATGTGGAGGCCGCACTGCAGGAGTATATACGGGAGGAAACGATAATGTGGAGGCCGCACTGCGGGAGTATATACGGGAGGAGACGATAATGTGGAGGCCGCACTGCGGGAGGATACACGGGAGGAGACGATAATGTGGAGGCCGCACTGCGGGAGGAGGAGAAGGAGACGATAATGTGGAGGCCGCACTGCGGGAGTATATACGGGAGGAGATGATAATGTGGAGGCCGCACTGCGGGAGGATATACAGGAGGAGACGATAATGTGGAGGCCGCACTGCGGGAGAATATACAGGAGGAGACGATAATGTGGAGGCCGCACTGCGGGAGGATATACAGGAGGAGACGATAATGTGGAGGCCGCACTGCGGGAGGATATACAGGAGGAGACGATAATGTGGAGGCCGCACTGCGGGAGTATATACGGGAGGAGACGATAATGTGGAGGCCGCACTGCGGGAGGATACACGGGAGGAGACGATAATGTGGAGGCCGCACTGCGGGAGGAGGAGAAGGAGACGATAATGTGGAGGCCGCACTGCGGGAGTATATACGGGAGGAGATGATAATGTGGAGGCCGCACTGCCGGAGGATATACAGGAGGAGACGATAATGTGGAGGCCGCACTGCGGGAGGATATACAGGAGGAGACGATAATGTGGAGGCCGCACTGCGGGAGGATATACAGGAGGAGACAATAATGTGGACCAAAGGGGGTGCCCTACTAGACTTAATATTATCCAACAGACCCGACCAGAGGGGGCGCCCTACTAGACTTTATATTATCCAACAGACCCGACCAGAGGGGGCGCCCTACTAGACTTAATATTATCCAACAGACCTGACCAAAGGGGGCGCCCTACTAGACTTAATATTATCCAACAGACCTGACCAGAGGGGGCGCCCTACTAGACTTAATATTAACCAACAGACCTGAGCAGAGGGGGCGCCCTACTAGACTTAATATTAACAGACCTGACCAGAGGGGGCGCCCTACTAGACTTAATATTAACCAACAGACCTGACCAGAGGGGGCGCCCTACTAGACTTAATATTAACAGACCTGACCAGAGGGGGCGCCCTACTAGACTTAATATTAACCAACAGACCTGACCAGAGGGGGCGCCCTACTAGACTTATTAACCAACAGACCTGACCAGAGGGGGCGCCCTACTAGGCTTAATATTAACAGACCTGACCAGAGGGGGCGCCCTACTAGACTTAATATTATCCAACAGACCTGACCAGAGGGGGCGCCCTACTAGACTTAATATTAACCAACAGACCTGACCAGAGGGGGCGCCCTACTAGACTTAATATTAACAGACCTGACCAGAGGGGGCGCCCTACTAGACTTAATATTATCCAACAGACCTGACAGAGTAACTAATGTGCAGGTAGAAGGACACCTAGGAAATAGTGATCATAAGATACATTATAACTTGTTCTTCAATAAGGGAATCTCTCGAGGGGCCACAAAAACAATGAACTTTAGGAAGGGAAAGTCCGATCAACTCAGAGAAGCCCTAACAATATAAAATGGGATAATGTCCTCAAAAAGAAAAATACTGACACTAAATGGGAGACTTACAAAAATATCTTAAATTCTCACTGTAAGATGTAGATACCTTATGGGAATAAAAGGGTCAGAAATAAAAGAAAACCAATATGGATGAATACGAATATTAAGGGGGCAATAAATGACAAAAATAAAGCATTTAAACTACTAAAAGAGGACGGCAGTGAAGAAGCATTAAAAAGATATAGAGAAAAATGTAAAATATGTAAAAAAAAAAACTGATAAAAGCCACAAAAATAGAGACAGAAAGACTCATTGCCAAAGAGAGTAAAACTAACCCCAAAATGTTCTTTAACTATATAAATAGCAAAAAGGTCAAAAATGAAAGTGTTGGCCCTTTAAAAAACGATGAGGAAGAAATTATAAACGGGGATCAGGAAAAAAATATTAAATAAATTCTTCTCCACTGTATTCACTGAGGAAAATGAAATGCCAGGTGAAATACAGTGTGATAAGGTAAACGCCCCAGTACAGGTCACCTGTCTAACCCAGGAAGAAGTACAGGTCACCTAAAAAAAATCTAAATAGACAAATCACCAGGTCCAGATGGCATTCACCCCCGTGTTCTAAAGGAATTAAGTAATGTACTAGACAGACCCCTATTTTTAATATTCAGGGACTCTATAGTGATAGGGACTGTTCCCCAGGACTGGCGCATGGCAAATGTGGTGCCAATATTTAAAAAGGGGACAAAAGGTCACCCCGGGAATTATAGACCTGTTAGTCTAACCTGTGTTGTATGTAAATTGTTTGAGGGTTTTCTAAGAGATGCTATTTTGGAGTATATTGATAAAAATAAAAGTATGACCCCATATCAGCATGGCTTTATGAGGGATTGGTCCTGTCACCTGATCAGCTTTTATGAGGAGGTGAGCTCCAGACTGGACCAGGGGGAATCGCTGGATGTCGTATATCTGGATTTTTCCAAAGCATTTGATACAGTGCCACATAAAACGTTGGTGCATAAAATGAGAAGGATCGGGCTGGGGGAGAATGTGTGTAAGTGGGTAAGTAACTGGCTCAGTGATAGGAAACAGAGGGGGGTTATTAATGGTAATTATTCTGATTGGGTGACTCTTACTAGTGGGGACCACAGGGGTCAGTCTTGGGTCCTGTTCTATTTAATATATTCATTAATGACCTTGTAGACAGGTTGAATAGTAAAGTACCTGTAACGACTGGCGATGAAGTGGATCCGCTGTACCTGTGTGGGTGATGACGTGAGCCGTTCCGGGGAGTGGAGTCTAAGGTGACGCTGGTTTTTACCAGAGCCCGCCAGAAAGGAGGATGGACTTGCTGCGGCAGGTGGCACCCAGGTCGCTACCCCTGATGCGACTCATCCACACAGGCGGCCAAAGTGTAACATGGCACAGGAAGGAAGAGGCAACATGAAGTCTGGACAGGTAGGAGATCAGGGCTGGAGGCACAAGAGCAAGGTAAGGATACGTAGCATTAAGGACAGATACATGGCAAGACAAGACACAAAACTGAATGCTTTCCCAAAGGCTGATAAGGCGCGCGCGCCCCCTAGGAGGCGGGGACGTGCGTACTGGCAAGCAGGAAGCACACGGGGACGACAAGGGAGGTAAGGAGTGGAGGGCTGAATGCGATCGCATCGCGGGATGCGAATTGCAGTACGGGCAGTACTGGGCAGCGGAGGAGGAGTTCATCCACAGCCATCATGTCTGAACACGGCCCGACTCCTAACAGTAGCAATCTTTGCAGATGATACTAAACTCTGTAAAGCGGTAAACACTATAGAGGGCAGTGAACTGTATATAGTAGATAACACTATAGAGGACAGTGAACTGTATATAGTAGATGACACAATAGAGGACAGTGCACTATTACAAATGGATCTGGATAGGTTGGAGGTTTGGGCTGAGAAGAGGCAGATGAGGTAACACTGATAAATGTAAGGTAATGCACATGGGGAGGAAAAATCCGGGCTGGGATTATGTATTAAATGGGAGAGTACTTGGGACGACTGACGTGGAGAAGGACTTAGGAGTCTTAGTTAACAGTAAATTTAGCTGTAGTAACCAGTGTCAGGCAGCTGCTGCCAAGGCAAATAGAATCATGGGGTGCATCAACAGGGGCATAGATGCCCACGACAAGGAAATCATTCTACTGCTGTACAAATCACTAGTCAGACCACACATGGAATACTGTGTACAGTACTGGTCAGACCACACATAGAATACTGTGTACAGTACTGGTCAGACCACACATGGAATACTGTGTACAGTACTGGTCAGACCACACATGGAATACTGTGTACAGTACTGGTCAGACCACACATAGAATACTGTGTACAGTACTGGTCAGACCACACATAGAATACTGTGTACAGTACTGGTCAGACCACACATAGAATACTGTGTACAGTACTGGTCAGACCACACATAGAATACTGTGTACAGTACTGGTCAGAGCACACATGGAATACTGTGTACAGTACTGGTCAGACCACACATAGAATACTGTGTACAGTACTGGTCAGACCACACATAGAATACTGCGTACAGTACTGGTCAGACCACACATAGAATACTGTGTACAGTACTGGTCAGAGCACACATGGAATACTGTGTACAGTACTGGTCAGACCACACATGGAATGCTTTGTACAGTACTGGTCAGACCACACATGGAATACTGTGTACAGTACTGGTCAGACCACACATGGAATACTGTGTACAGTACTGGTCAGAGCACACATGGAATACTGTGTACAGTACTGGTCAGACCACACATAGAATACTGTGTACAGTACTGGTCAGACCACACATAGAATACTGTGTACAGTACTGGTCAGAACACAAATAGAATACTGTGTACAGTACTGGTCAGACCACACATGGAATACTGTGTATAGTACTGGTCAGACCACACATAGAATACTGTGTACAGTACTGGTCAGACCACACATAGAATACTGTGTACAGTACTGGTCAGACAACACATGGAATACTGTGTACAGTACTGGTCAGATCACACATAGAATACTGTGTACAGTACTGGTCAGACCACACATAGAATACTGTGTACAGTACTGGTCAGACCACACATGGAATACTGTGTACAGTACTGGTCAGACCACACATAGAATACTGTGTACAGTACTGGTCAGACCACACATAGAATACTGTGTACAGTACTGGTCAGACCACACATAGAATACTGTGTACAGTACTGGTCAGACCACACATGGAATACTGTGTACAGTACTGGTCAGACCACACATAGAATACTGTGTACAGTACTGGTCAGAACACAAATAGAATACTGTGTACAGTACTGGTCAGACCACACATGGAATACTGTGTATAGTACTGGTCAGACCACACATAGAATACTGTGTACAGTACTGGTCAGACTACACATAGAATACTGTGTACAGTACTGGTCAGACCACACATGGAATACTGTGCATAGTACTGGTCAGACCACACATAGAATACTGTGTACAGTACTAGTCAGACCACACATAGAATACTGTGTACAGTACTGGTCAGACCACACATGGAATACTGTGTACAGTACTGGTCAGACCACACATAGAATACTGCGTACAGTACTAGTCAGACCACACATGGAATACTGTGTACAGTACTGGTCAGACCACACGTAGAATACTGTGTACAGTACTGGTCAGACCACACATGGAATACTGTGTACAGTACTGGTCAGACCACACATAGAATACTGTGTACAGTACTGGTCAGACAACACATGGAATACTGTGTACAGTACTGGTCAGATCACACATAGAATACTGTGTACAGTACTGGTCAGACCACACATGGAATACTGTGTACAGTACTGGTCAGACCACACATGGAATACTGTGTACAGTACTGGTCAGACCACACATAGAATACTGTGTACAGTACTGGTCAGACCACACATAGAATACAGTGTACAGTACTGGTCAGACCACACATAGAATACTGTGTACAGTACTGGTCAGACCACACATGGAATACTGTGTACAGTACTGGTCAGACCACACATGGAATACTGTGTACAGTACTGGTCAGACACACATAGAATACTATGTACAGTACTGGTCAGACCAAACATAGAATACTGTGTACAGTACTGGTCAGACCAAACATAGAATACTGTGTACAGTACTGGTCAGACCACAAATAGAATACTGTGTACAGTACTGGTCAAACCACAAATAGAATACTGCGTAGAGTATTGGTCAGACCACACATAGAATACTGTGTACAGTACTAGTCAGACCACACATGGAATACTGTGTACAGTACTGGTCAGACAACACATAGAATACTGTGTACAGTACTGGTCAGACCACACATAGAATACTGTGTACAGTACTGGTCAGACCACACATAGAATACTGTGTACAGTACTGGTCAGACCACACATGGAATACTGTGTACAGTACTGGTCAGACCACACATAGAATACTGTGTACAGTACTGGTCAGACCACACATGGAATACTGTGTACAGTACTGGTCAGACCACACATGGAATACTGTGTACAGTACTGGTCAGACACACATAGAATACTATGTACAGTACTGGTCAGACCAAACATAGAATACTGTGTACAGTACTGGTCAGACCAAACATAGAATACTGTGTACAGTACTGGTCAGACCACAAATAGAATACTGTGTACAGTACTGGTCAAACCACAAATAGAATACTGCGTAGAGTACTGGTCAGACCACACATAGAATACTGTGTACAGTACTAGTCAGACCACACATGGAATACTGTGTACAGTACTGGTCAGACAACACATAGAATACTGTGTACAGTACTGGTCAGACCACACATAGAATACTGTGTACAGTACTGGTCAGACCACACATAGAATACTGTGTACAGTACTGGTCAGACCACACATAGAATACAGTGTACAGTACTGGTCAGACCACACATAGAATACTGTGTACAGTACTGGTCAGACCACACATGGAATACTGTGTACAGTACTGGTCAGACCACACATGGAATACTGTGTACAGTACTGGTCAGACACACATAGAATACTATGTACAGTACTGGTCAGACCAAACATAGAATACTGTGTACAGTACTGGTCAGACCAAACATAGAATACTGTGTACAGTACTGGTCAGACCACAAATAGAATACTGTGTACAGTACTGGTCAAACCACAAATAGAATACTGCGTAGAGTACTGGTCAGACCACACATAGAATACTGTGTACAGTACTAGTCAGACCACACATGGAATACTGTGTACAGTACTGGTCAGACAACACATAGAATACTGTGTACAGTACTGGTCAGACCACACATAGAATACTGTGTACAGTACTGGTCAGACCACACATAGAATACTGTGTACAGTACTGGTCAGACCACACATGGAATACTGTGTACAGTACTGGTCAGACCACACATAGAATACTGTGTACAGTACTGGTCAGATCACACATAGAATACTGTGTACAGTGCTGGTCAGACCACACATGGAATACTGTGTACAGTACTGGTCAGACCACACATGGAATACTGTATACAGTACTGGTCAGATCACACATAGAATACTGTGTACAGTACTGGTCAGACCACACATGGAATACTGTGTACAGTACTGGTCAGACCACACATAGAATACTGTGTATAGTACTGGTCAGACCACACATAGAATACTGTGTACAGTACTGGTCAGACCACACATAGAATACTGTGTACAGTACTGGTCAGACCACACATAGAATACTGTATACAGTACTGGTCAGACCACACATAGAATACTGTGTACAGTACTGGTCAGACCACACATAGAATACTGTGTACAGTACTGGTCAGACCACACATAGAATACAGTGTACAGTACTGGTCAGATCCCACATAGAATACTGTATACAGTACTGGTCAGACCACACATAGAATACTGGGGGAATGGGAGGACTACAGTAGTGTTGCTCACGAATATTCGCAATTCGAATATTATTCGCGAATATCGCATATTCGCGAATTCGCGAATTTCGCGAATATAGCGCTATATATTCGTAATTACGAATATTCGTTTTTTTTTTGTTTTTTTTTCACAGTACACATCACAGTGATCGTCCCTCTCTGCTTCCAGCTTGTGTGGTGTAAAGAAGGCTGTAATACTACTGTGTCAGACTGTCGTGCGAATATCCGCATATGCGAAAATAAAACAAGAATATAACGAATATGCGAATATTCGCGAATATATGACGAATATTCGTCCATATATTCGCGAATATTCGCGAATTCGAATATGGCCTATGCCGCTCAACACTAGACTACAGTACCCAGAAAGATTATCAGAATTAGGGTCATTTAGTTTAGAAAAAAGAAGGCTTAGGGGAGACCTAATGACTATGTATAAATATATCAGGACAGTACAGAGATTTCTCAATGATCTATTTATACCCAGGACTGTATATATAACA
Organism: Hyla sarda; assembly: GCF_029499605.1. Taxonomy (NCBI): domain Eukaryota; kingdom Metazoa; phylum Chordata; class Amphibia; order Anura; family Hylidae; genus Hyla; species Hyla sarda. The sequence continues at coordinate 3,522,479 of NC_079200.1, forward strand.
AGGAGGTGACCTAATAATATATATATATATATATATATATATATATATATATATATATATATATATATATATATATATAATATATATCAGGACAGTAGAGAGATCTCTCCATGATCTATTTATACCAAGGACTGTATATATAACAAGGAGGTGACCTAATAATATATATAATATATCAGGACAGTACAGAGATCTCTCCATGATCTATTTATACCAAGGACTGTATATATAACAAGGATGTGACCTAATAATATATATATATATATATATATATATATATATATATATATATATATATAATATATATCAGGACAGTACAGAGATCTCTCCATGATCTATTTATACCCAGGACTGTATATATAACAGGGAGGAGACCTAATAATATATATAATATATCAGGACAGTACAGAGATCTCTCCATGATCTATTTATTCCCAGGACTGTATATATAACAATGGGGTGACCTAATAATATATTTAATATATCAGGACAGTACAGAGATCTCTCCATGATCTATTTATACCCAGGACTGTATATATATATAACAAGGAGGTGACCTAATAATATATATAATATATCAGGACAGTACAGAGATCTCTCCATGATCTATTTATACCCAGGACTGTATATATAACAAGGAGGTGACCTAATAATATATATATATATATATATATCAGGACAGTCCAGAGATCTCTCCATGATCTATTTATACCCAGGACTGAATATATATATAACAAGGAGGTGACCTAATAATATATATAATATATCAGGACAGTACAGAGATCTCTCCATGATCTATTTATACTCAGGACTGTATATATAACAAGGAGGTGACCTAATAATATATATAATATATCAGGACAGTACAGAGATCTCTCCATGATCTATTTATACCCAGGACTGTATATATAACAAGGAGGTGACCTAATAATATATATAATATATCAGGACAGTACAGAGATCTCTCCATGATCTATTTATACCCAGGTTTGTATATATAACAAGGAGGTGACCTAATAAAAAATATAATATATCAGGACAGTACAGAGATCTCTCCATGATCTATTTATACCCAGGACTGTATATATAACAAGGAGGTGACCTAATAATATATATATAATATATCAGGACAGTACAGAGATCTCTCCATGATCTATTTATACCCAGGACTGTATATATAACAAGGAGGAGACCTAATAATATATATATTATATATCAGGACAGTACAGAGATCTCTCCATGATCTATTTATACCCAGGACTGTATATATAACAAGGAGGTGACCTAATAATAT